>NC_056522.1:12542704-12558948 GCF_019175285.1 Sceloporus undulatus
ATTATTTATATACCGCTATTCCATTCGATCACAGCGGTGTACAACAATTGCAATAACGATACAATACAAGATAAAAATTGCAGTAGATAATTAAGACTTAACAAAACAGTGCACAGTATACATTAAACCAAGCCAGCAATATACTCGAAGATGTTAATCATATAGGGGAGGCCACACATATCACGGAACATCAGGGAAGGCTTGATGAAACAAAAAGGTCTTCAGTCTCTTTTTAAAGAGATCCAAGGAGGTGGCGGTGCGGAGCTCCTCGGGGAGGGTGATCCAGATCCCAGGGGCCAAGATGGAAAATGCCCTTTGAGAGGTTGACCTATATCTTGTAGAAGGGATCCTCAATAAACTCTTCCCAGATGACCTGATTGTGCGGGGCAGATTATATGGGGAGAGGCGGTCCTCCAAGTACCCTGGGCCCAAGCCATTTAGGGCTTTATAGGTTATAACCAACACCTTGTATTGTGCCCAGAAGCGAACAGGCAGCCAATGGAGATCATACAAAATTGGTGTTATATGGTCGGCCCTGGAGCATCCAGTGACCAGCCTAGCTGCCATATTCTGTACTAACTGAAGCTTCTGGGTTTGGTACAAGGCTTACCCCATGTATAGCACATTACAGAAATCCAACCAAGAGGTTACCAGGGCATGTACCACTGTTTCAAGGTCCCCCCGGCCTAGGTAGGGTCGCAGCTGGCGTATCAGCCGAAGCTGATAGCAGGTGCTTCTGACCGTCGCATCCACCTGAGAAGTCAGTTGGAGCGATGAGTCTAAAAGCACCCCCAGACTGCGAACTGAGTCCTTCAGGGGGAGCGTGACCCCGTTCAGGACAGGTGGACAAATATCCCCCCCCCCCCCGGGCTGGGAGAACCTATCACTAGCACTTCCGTTTTCTCTGGATTCAAACTGAGTTTGTTTTCCCTCATCCAGCCCATTACCAACACCAAGCAGGCATTTAGAGGAGAGATGCCATCCCTAGTCACTGCATCAGTCGGAGACACAAAGAAACATATTTGGGTGTCATCAGCATACTGATAACACCGCGCCCCGTGTCTCCGGATGATCTCTCCCAGCGGTTTCATGTAAATGTTGAATAGCATGGGGGACAGAATGGCTCCTTGAGGGACACCAGATGTAAGGGCCCTCTTATCGGAGCAAACGTCCCCCAGCTGCACCATCTGGAATCTACCCAAGAGGTAGGAACGGAACCACTGGAGCGCAGTGCCCCCGATACCTAACTCCCTCAGGCGTTCCAGAAGGATACCATAGTCAATGGTATCGAAAGCCGCTGAAATATCCAAAATTACTAACAGGGACACGCTTCCCCTGTCCATGCCCAGATGGAGATCATCGACTAAGGCGACCATGGCAGTCTCAACTCCATAGCCTGCCCGGAAGCCGGTTTGAAATGGGTCTAGAAAATCTGTTTCTTCCAAGATCCCCTGAAGCTGGAAAGCAACCACTCTCAATGGATTCAAGCTACAGGAAAAGGGACTCCACTTAAACATTAGGAGGAATGTGCTGGTGGTAAGAACTGTTCAACAGTGCTGCCTTGGGGAGTAGTGAAATCTCCTTCTTTTAAGCAGAGGCTGGATGTCCATCTGTTGGGAGTGCTTTGATTGTGACTTCCTGCATGGCAGGGGGTTAGAGTGAATGGCCCTTGTGGTCTCTTCCAACTCTATGATTGTATGATTCACTCCCAACAGATGGCTATCCAGCCTCTATCCAACTTCTAGAACCATCGAGGTGGAAGAGACCACAAGGGCCATCCAGTCCAACCCACTGTTGTATAGGAATACACAAAATACACAATTAATGCATTCCTGATTGTAGAGTCCTGCATGGCAGGAGGGTAGACTGAATACCCCTTGTTGTCACTTGTGATTCTATGATTCAAGGACTGAACAAGATTTCAGTTGAAGAACCTGTAAGAAAAGATGTGAACAGAACCAGTGGGTTAATTCAGGTCTCAAATGGACAAATTAAGACCTTAACAGTTAATGGGCCTGGGTTTGGTTGTTTTTACACAAATCTGAATGTAGATCCATTGCCATCTTTTGTTGTTTGTTATGCCATTACATTTATGTTTTCTGCTCTCTCCTTATGACATCTTTATCCTTAAAATGGAGAGAAAATATCTTATGACTCATAGGCGGGTTACAGACAGGCAAAAAGGGGTGTGTTCATGACGTCATGAAGGTATAGCCTTCAGACGGCCCTTACCTGAATGCCGCCATGAACACACCGGCCGCACGCCCCAAGTGGGAATAAGCGGCATTAAAAAGGTGCCGCTTTTCCCTGCTTCTTTTCTATATATGGTGCAACTGCGCATCTCCGTCTATAAGCTGCTGCACCGGTACGCCAGAATTGTTACGCCACTAATTTAAGTTGCCCATTTAAAAGCTCCGTGTCTGCTGCGTCGCATAATGAGTCGGGGTCCTGGAACATGCGCAGTTTGCACCGAGGCTCTAATTAGAGCGTCAGATGCCATGCAGATGTGGAAGCTGCAGCACAGCTGCACTCTATTTTAATGCTTGTAACCCTAACCCTAACCCTAACCCTAACCCTAGAGCAACATGTACGCATGTACTGCTAGAATCGTGGAAAGTTTGGAATTTAAAGTGCACCCCTACACACATTCCTGCGCCATTTTTCACCTAACAATAAAAAAACGCTAAAACTATAAATATTTACATATGTACAAGGGAGGTGATGGGGGATGGCAGGGGGACAGCGGTGGCAGCGGCGACAGCTGTGGCTGTGCATTGCAGATTCAGCAAGAGCGCAGGGACCAAAGGAGAGGAGGCATCCATGATGCTGGTGACACTGGCAACGTGCAAGCGGACAAGGATGCCAACACCAGCTGATCACCAGCTGGCAGGAGACCACCACTATTCTTGGGCAGGGCGGGGGAAAAAATTTAAAGGGGCCTGGGCGCTTTAAATGTGCACATATGCTTTCTGCCACCGGTGCTGAACGCCGCAGCTGAGCAGCTGCGCATCCGCCAGCCGGCAAAAGAAAAAAAAGCCCCGTTTTTGGCTGCCCGTGCGGAAGCTGCCTCTCTATTTGCAGCGTCCTGCGAGGAGGCGGTATGGAAACTGCGGGTCAGAAACAGCCCCAGGTGAGGCGTCTTCACTGCCCCCCATGTGGAAGCCCCATACACCTGAGCCACGCCTGCGGGGCGGGCGGTCTGGAGGCTCCATATTCAGCAGAATACACCTTCAGGACGTCTTCCCCTGCCCGTCTGTACCCTGCCATAGTGTTCTGATGAGAAGTATCTTTTAATCATGGGACAAATTCTCAAAACAAAAGGTCTGGAGTCAGAAAGTAGAAAGCAACTGATCTACTCCAATAGATAATTGTTTTCACCTCTCCATGAGTTCTGGGTAGATCAAGAATATGGCCCCATAGCTGTGAACTGAAGCTTGGCTGTGGGAAGGGATTTTCTTTTCTTAGGGAAGGATACTAGATGAGCAGGGGAGTGGGCTGCATCTTGGGCTGCATTTACACTGCAGAACTGATGCAGCTTGAGATCACTTTAACTGCTATGGCTCCATGCTATGGAATTCTGAGATTTGTAGTTTTAGGTCTCATTTGGTCTTCTCTGTCAGAGAGCACTGGTCCCACAACAAACTATAAATCCCAGGATTCCATAGATGGAGCCATGGCAGTTAAAGCGGCATCAAACTGCATAATTCTGCAGTGTGGAAGCAGCCTTAGCACACTGTTCCAGGCACAATAAAGACATCCTGCAAGTTGTGTAAGACTGCTTTGACTAAACTCTCTTCTCAGAGTATGCTTGTCCAACACATCCACCCTTCAACCTTTGAGACATAGACAGGAATTTATTCCTCCTTCACCAGAAAGGTGTTTGTTTGTTTGTTTGTTTGTTTGTTTGTTTGTTTGTTTGTTTTTGGTGTTTCTGTTTGGCCTCATGGACCAGTTGGCTGTTTGGAAAGGTGGTCAGTGATAGGTAGGAGGAGGTTAAAGGAACAGTGATGGTGAGTGACCCGAGATGCCTATCTGATGAAGAGGACATCTGCAACTTGCTCCTACAGGTCATGGGGGGAAAAAGGGTGGAAAGGAAGACTATCTTTGGGGCCAGTCTGCACACATGTTCCCTTTATGTCATGGGATTGAGGCAGGGGAAAGTTTTCTATAAACATCTCCTTTATTCATGGCTGGCTGGGTACCAAGCCAAAGAAGTGGTTGAAACTTAGAACTTGCGTGCTTCACTCAGTGGTGGCTGGGACAGTTAGGTTGGACTCTCTGCTGCAGCCAGAACTCACTTTAGATTCTTCCTCCATGCTGATTGTTAAAGTTTAAACACTCAAGGTCTGGAAGCGATGTGCTATGAGGAGTAGCTTAAGGAGCTGGGTATGCTTCTTCTGGAGAAGCGAAGGTAAAGGGGTGACATGATAGCCATGTTTAAATATTTGAAGAGATGTCATATTGAGGATGGAACAATATTGTTTTCTGCTTCTCCAAAGTCTAGGACCCAGAACAATGGATTCAAGGTACAGGAAAAGGGATTCCACTTAAACATTAGGAAGAAATTGGTGATAATAAGAACTGTTCAACAGTGCTGCCTTGGAGAGTAGTGGTGTCAACTTCTTTGGAGGTTTTTAAACAGTGTCTGGACAGCCATCTGGAAGATGTGTTTTCATTGTGTTTTCCTAAATGGCAGAAGGAAGTTGGGCTGGATCTGGATCTGGTCTCTTCCAACTCTGTGATTCTATAGGGAGATATAGTTTTTAAAATGGCCTGGACCCAAGCCATTTAGGGCTTTAATGTCCATCACAAGCACTTTGAATTCTGCCTGGAAATGGCTCTCCCAGCTCATACAGTATGTGACGTTTTTCAGCTGATATTATTGTGGTTAAGCTACAACTCTAGTACATCTATTGTTAGGGACCTTGAGAGAGAGAGAGTGCAGTTGAACCCATGTTCTGCTAGAAGGCTTCCCATAACCAATTGGTTGGATACGATGTGAACAGAATACTGGATTAGCTAGCACCTTGGTCTGATCCAGCTTGGCTCTTCTAATGTTCTTATCCCTCAAATATGTAGACATTTCAGAAGAAAAAACTCTAGCAACTCACTCTGGATTACATGAACAGTGTACAGTTGTGGGATTTAATTTTGATGGATAGTGCCCCATCTTTAATACATCTCTACCTCATTTAGATACTGCATGCTCCTTTCATCTTCAATTATCATCTTTCTCCTTGTTTCAAACATAATAGAATTATAGAATCATAGAGTTGGAAGAGACCACAAGAGCCATCTAAGTTTTAAAAAATGCTAACTTTAAAAAACAATAACAGAGCATTACGCACTCCTGGGTTGCAGCTACACTGCAGAAGTAATGCAGTTTGACACCAATTTAACTGCTATGGCTCAGTCTTATGGTATGCTGGGTTTTGTTATTTTGTGAGATATTTGACCTTCTCGATCAGAGAGCTCTGGTGACACAACAAACTACAAATCCCAGGATTCCATTAGATGGTGCTATGACAGCTAAAGCAGTATCAAACTGCATTAATTCTGCAGTGTGACAGCATCCCTGGAAATCAACAACGGTAAGGTCTGAAAAGAATGCAGGCCCAAGCCTATATTAAGACATAATTTGGTATGCTTGGTCATTTTTAAAGAACAGAACTGAGGGCTTTTGTTATATTCCCCTCCCTGGTTATATATGTTGAAGTATAAATTATTTAAAAATTAAAGCTCTTTAGAATAATGGTCCTCCAAACACAGAATATTTATTTCTCCTTTCAGCATTCAGTATTTATAGCATTGATTTTTTTTTCTTTGCCATTTACTTAGAATTGCGTGGCCCTCATCAATAAAAAATGAATTTTGATAACTTTCAAAACAGCTATATTATATATAGGTTTTCCCTCTTTCATTTGTAGCAATTTTTTTTCCTTCCCCACAATGGTATTACTGCAGTAAGTCAGTCATTATTTCTTTATGTTTCTCTTCCTTTCGCTTTAGTATTTCATTTCCCTTTACGGCATCCATCTCGTGATCACAAAGAGAGACCGGGGGGGGGGGGGGGAATGCAGAAACATTTTTATTTCTTTTAACCATCGAAATGGCTGCGAGTGATTTAACTGTCATTTAATTTGATTCCTCTCTTCTGTCTGTGGAGAAATATGTTTAATGTACTGGAAATTATGTTAATAAGAAAAAGCATTATCTCATCTAATGAAATAAATATACAAATATTTCAAAATAAAATAAAGAGGCAATCTTGGGCAAGGAAAGGAGGGAGAAAAGGAACCATCTTGTGGTTTGCATAAAATAACACCAATGAGGAGAAGGCGAAAAAAAATTAATGAATGTATTGAAACAGACTGACAAAGGGAGGGGGAAAAAAAGCATAAATCCAGAATTCAAAAGTAAAGGGAAAGGAATAAGAAAGGATGGGTCTGAATTTTATCTCATCTTATGACTTTTTTCTTTAAAAAAAGCATACACAGAAGCAAAGAAGAAGAAGACACAATGCAAAATGACTGCATTCATTTTCCATTTTCCCTCAAGCCAGTTCGGCATTCTGTTTTGGACTGTGGCGTAGTTTGGTCTTTTTCCCTCTTTGCTTACCCTTACATTTTATTGTTTAAAGGCTGCTCTTTTTCTGTCACATGCCCTCCTCCCTCACTCCTCCCATTATTCCAGATTTCTTTAGCACAAAAACAAAATTGAATTTACGGTAAAGAACTCTGAACTGCTTTGATTCCGGGTAAATCAGAAGCGCCAGTTGCGCTCTGCCGAAAGCTTTGCAAGTAGGAAACTAATGCAAGAACAACAGTCATAGAGGCGAAACTGGAGCAAAACTTGCTGCAATTAAGTAATAAAACCGTGACCACCACAAGAGAGACACTTAATTAGCAATTTAATTACAGGCATCAAAATGCCACTAAAAGATGTCAATAACAAAACCAAAATCTGGCGCGACAAATGGATTTTGTTCTCATTTTCGGCCATTCTGGATATGTATGTTTTCCTTTATGTTTTTCAGTTGGTTTTGTTTCTTTGTTTGCGCCGCAATAATGCACTAAATCATTTGTGTGTGTGTGTATCGTCTATCTCTATATCTATCTAGCATCTAGCTTATTTGTGATAATGTTCATGTATTATTATTGTTTGTTTGTTTGTTTGTTTGTTTATACAGCACTGACCATGTACATGCCGCTTTACAGACAGAACAAAACATTAGTAAGTATTTCAGTGTTACAAAATACCAAAAAGCAAAACTAAAATACGATACTAAAACACAATGCAAAAAAGGCCCATATGCAAGCACAAAATACAGAATAAAACAACATAGTCAGTACAGCTAAACAATGAGAGTAAAAATGGTAAGCATGAATCTGAAATTCCAAAAGTTTTAGAAAACAAAAAAAGATTTCATTTTTGATTTAAAAATGGCAAATAAAAAGGTACACTCCACAAGTTTAGAAGAAGGTGATTCCAGGAATAGGGTTATGCAGATACATACACAATATAGATATACAGAGAAATCATTTTTGAATACTGGCATGATTATTTCTTGAGCTCATGTAAATCACTCTTCTCATCCCTTGGAAAATCAAAAATACAGAGCAACTGACATGAGCATCTCAAAAGCCACAACAAATAGTTGTCTGTGCTTGAAATCAATGCAGGGAATTATAAGTTCCAAAATCCTTTTTAAAACATTCACCCTCCAAAGATATACTGAGCTTCAGCAACATTTAGGATGGACAGATCTGTCATGTGAATGTAGAACATTTTTGTTAAATTCTGATTTTAAAAAGAACTGAAGTGCTGCTCTGGATACATGTGAAAGATTCCTAATGTATGGCACAGTATTTATTTCCATTAGGTTCTAACAAAATAATCAGCGTTATCAGTCACTACTGTACAAGGGAAAGAGAAGAGGAAGTGATGTTTCCTTCTTTCCCATTAGATTTAACGGGTGCCATTCCAAACTCATCCTTTACCACTTCCTTCCCATCACTAGAGGGTCTGGGACTCTAGGCTGGAAACCTCTTGGTGGTTTATGCTACCATAGGCTGCATCTGCACTGCAAAAATAATGCAGTTTGACACTGCTTTCTCTACCATGGTCTAATGCTACAAGATTATGGGATTTGCAGTTTTGTGAGACATTTAGCCTTCTCTCAGAGAGCTCTGGTGCCACAACAAACTTCAAATCCCAGAAATCCTTAGGATGGAGCCATGACAGTTAAAGCAGTGTCAAACTGCATCATTTTTGCAGTGAAGATTTAGCCACAATTGTGATTTACATGAGCAGAAATGTTTTTTGGATATTGTGCAAGGAGAAATTCAGTACCTCTCTGCACAATGTTTTTCCCCCACCAATATGGCAGTAGTGTGCAACCCCACAGTCAAGCAGGAGCCAGGAGACAGAAGAATTACTCAGCCAGAGAAAAAAGAATAGCTGTCACTCTTAGGATCTCCACCTGTAAAGTATCAAATAGGATTGCAGTTCTTCACTCATTCTCTTCTGGAAGGAAGCAATGGATAATTGTAGCAATTTTCTTCCCATTGCAAGAAAGCCTTTCAAAACTGTGCAATTTTCAAAAACTATCTGCAGTTCAGGATTTCTTCAGCATAAAATTTGCATGGGTTTGTTTTGGCCAGGAAACAGGATTTTCTGTGCTAGAAAAACATCCCCCCCTTACAACAATATTTCTGTGTAGATAATTATATTTCTGAACAGAAAATGCTGCTTCCTGTGCTTAAAATGGACGTTTTCTGCATAAAACAACTATGTGTGAATGTGACATACAGTAACTTTAGAAGTGCAAAGAATCTCATCAGTTCCAGGATTCTCCTTGTCACAGTTTCTTGGCATTCAAGGAACATAATTTTCATCATTTTAAAAATATATTCCTGAATATTCTTCCTCTCCCTGATGTCAAGTAGGATATAACTTTACAAATTTGAATCTGGATGAAGACAAAGCTTATCAGAAGGACAGTTTATTGCTTTGATTCCTTCCATACATATATTTTCCAAGCATTTTTTTTTCCCAGTGTCTTTTATGAGTCTTGGATATGATGCATCCAGGAAAATCTGAAATACTGGCATCTTACTAGGAATTGGTCTGCCAATTCTGTGGTGCATCAGTTGCAGAATGCCCTCCTTATAGGAGGCCAAATCGGCTAGGATGCTAGTCTCATTTTAGCATCAAGTGGGATTTTGACTTGTAGAATCATAGAGTTGGAAGAGATCACAAGGGCCATCCAGTCCAACCCCCTGCCATGCAGGAACTCTCAATCAAAGCATACCCGACAGATGGCCATCCAGCCTTTAGACCATTTACTCTGACAATTGCAGTTCTGGATACTGGCGTATGATTTTATTATATTGAATTGTTTTAAATTGTTTTACAGCCATTGACAGTTATTTTTCTTGTCTGCATCTCACAATAAGATCTTTAGATATAAGGGAGAAGGCACATATTAAACAAACAAACAAGCAAATAAATAGGATACTGCCCCCTTCTTGTCCTCTTCTTCCTCCTCTTGAAGGTGTTACATTTTAATATCAGGTGTTACATGAGGAGGGTAAAAAAACAGAAGAAACCATCTGGAAGCTTTTATGGGTGGGATAGCTAGCATAGTGTAGTGGTTTGAGTGCTGGCCTACAACTCTGGAGTCCAAGGTTGGTTTAGCTGCTTAGCCATGGAAACCCACTGCGTGATCTTGATCAAGTTGCACACTCTCAACTTCAGAGGAAGGCAGAAGGCAAACCCCCTCTGAACTGATCTCGCCAAGAAACCCCCATAATAGGTTTGTCTTAGGGTAGTCATAAGTTGGAAACAATTTCAAGGCACTCAATAATGAGAAGACTGGTGTGGCAGCATTTCTGGAAGCAACTCCAGCACCTTGATAACATTATGACCCAGTGTAGTGTCCCAGAGAAGAATGTCCATGCTGAATTTGGACTGAGGAAACCTGGATCAGAATCCCCCTCACTCACAAAACTCATGTGGGACCATTCACAGCCTTGAAATTCACCTGGAGCCACTCACAGAATTGCTGTGAGGATCAAGGAAAAGTTAAAAACACAGTAGAGGCATGAGAAGTCCATATTCTTACTGGGCTTAGAGATTTATACTGCAACAATGGAAAGATAAGTCCCCTTCTTAATATTATGTGCCTTCAAGATGACTTTGACATAGGAGATTATCAGACGGGGGGAGGCATACTCCCAGCAAAGTTGCACATGGTTCTTATCCAGGACTTAGTCCTTGAAGATCCAAGAATTCTCCAGCAACAAGCCATTCCTTGGATCTCCCCATCCTCTTATGCTGAGAGAATGTGACTTAGGCCATCCTCTTAGGCCAAGAGAATGTGACTTGTCCAAGATGACCCAATGCATATCCATGGCTGAGTGGAGATTTGAGTAGTGGTCTCCTAGAGTCCTAGTCCAACACTCAAACTACAACACTCAGACTCTTGCCTTCTTTTATTTGGTCGGCATTTTCAACAGGTGGTTCACAGATGCCAATTTCATCTTGATAACATGTTTAGCTGTCTGGCCACCTTTTACTGAAGTTGAAGAATAGCTCTTTCATTACTGTACTTCTGTTTAGTGCATCATTTTTTAAAGGGCTTTCTTTATTTCTTCTTTCATGTGTCTTTATGGCAGTTTTGCTCAACGACAATGAGAAAAGGTGGGGGGAGTTTAAAACCATATATGGAACTTCTTTTGGACAAAAGAGGGGAATGATAACTAATAAAAATATACGATACATTTGCTTTCTTTCCTAGGGGATTGTTGTACATGTAATGTTCAGTCTATGAAGATACTTTTACAAAAGACTTACACAACTGCTTTTATGGCACGCAATGATTTCTTCTGCTTTATTCTACAGTACTGAGGACACATTAAGAAGGCAGTTGCAAACACATTTCATACTGCAGAACTCTCTGTCCTATAGTAATAAAATCTGTGGTGTTTTAAAGGAGGCTACAATCAAAGGAATATCTATGATGTTAGCATACTGTAAAATTCTAAGATGAAAATTAAAACAGTCAACATTCTCTTGCTACAAGTCTGAAATTTTTCATCTTAGCTGCCATGAGCTGTTAGTAGAGAGGACAGGGTATAAAGTGCATAAATAATCATCATAATCCTCTTCTATGCACTTTTCAAGTAAACGGGATGTGCCTGCATATGGATTCACCATTCAACAATCAGTTCAGTAGGTCTACTCAAGTCAGGAGTTACCAGTAGGATTGAAATAAAGGTACCATACATCCTCCTTTTCCCAGACACATCTTTATTTATTTTTTCAGAGGTAAAATTTCTGCCCAGGTGGATTTTTCAAGTGCCTGAATTTTCCTGAAGTTGTTATTGTGTAAATGCAATGAAGGTTAGCAATATTTCCAGGACCAGTTATCACAGCTTATATAGTAGAATTCAAAGATATAGCTGTGTTAGTCCATAAAATCAGTATGTGAAGAAATGTTGTAGTATAATAATAATATAATAATAATAATAATAATAATAATAATAATAATAATAATAATAATAATAATATTTTATTTGTATACCGCCCTTCTGAAAATCAGGGCGGTGAACAACAGTGAATAACAATACAAATACACAGAACCATATAAAATACAATTAAAAGCAATTCAATAAAAATAATAAAATTATCATGCCGGCAAACAAATGTGCCCACGGGGGGGGTGGATACTGGTCAGGGTCAGTGTTCAAATAAAGGTTTTAGCCCATTCCTGAATTGCGGGCTAGGGACGGTGGTGCTCGGAGCTCAAAGGGCAGCGCGTTTCAGAGGTTGGGGGGCCTCTTGAGAGACAGAGAAAGATATATGACGAGCGAAGTAGATTCCTTGTCGCTGTTGCAGGTTGGGGTTTGAGCGTCACGTCTTCTATCTGTTGGAATTGCGTCGATGGAGGGAGTCGCTTGAGAGTTTTTAGGGGGAGGGCATGAGGGAAGAGTTTGTCCTGGCGTAGCGAGGAGAGTGGCGTAGATGACGAGTTTGGAAACCGCTGAGCGTTTGTTTTCAATCTACTGATTGATGGTGTGGATGACGGAAGGCATGCGGGTCTAGTTGTTGTTCAGGGGATGGAAAGAGGGATGGAGAAAGCCCTCCTGCGGGTGGAATATATTTCACCTCTGGAACTCTTAAAAAAAGTGCCCTGAAGATGCGGCGGGGCGGATTGTACAGAGAGGAGGCGGTCCTCCAGTTACCCTGGGCCCAAGCCATGAGGGCTTTTATAGGTATTCCAACACCTTGTATTGCGCCCGGAAGCGATAGGCAGCCAATTGTAAGTCTTTAGGACTGGTGTTATATGACTGGCCCTGGCAGTGCCAGTGACCAGACGGGCTGCCATATTTGCACAAGTTGCAGCTTCGGGTATGGTACAAGGGTTTGCCCCATGGGGCGCGTTGCAGAAATCCACAACGAGAGGTTACCCAGGGCGTGTAAACAGTTTCAAGGTCTCCCGGTCAAGGTAGGGATGCAGTGGCGTATCAGCCGCTGTACAGGTGCTCCTGACCGCGCATCCACCTGAGATGTAAGGTGGAGCGACGAGTCCACGAGCACCCAAGCTCGCGTACAGAGTCCTTCACGGGAAAGCGTGATTTCCGTTCAGGACAGGTGGGAAACACCGCAACCCCGGGACCGGGGGAACCTTCACGAGTACTTCCGTCTTCTCTGGATTCAGGCTGAGTCTGTTGTCCCTCATCCAGCCCATTACTGTTCCCGACAGGCCACGAGAGGAGAGACCGCCAATCCAGGTCAATGCATCAGTCCAGAGACATAGAGAAGACTATTTGGGTGTCATCCGAGTACTGAAAACCGCACCCCATGTCTCCGGATGATCTCTCCCAGCAGTTTCATGTAAATGTTAAAAGCATGGGAGACAGAATGGCTCTTGAGGGACCCCAGATGTAGGGGCCCTCTCATCGGAGCGCACGTCTGCCCAGCTGCACCATCTGGGGACCTCCCGGAGAGGTAGGACCGGAACCACTGGAGCGCAGTGGCCTGATTCCCACCTAGCCAGGCGCCCCAGAAGGATACCATGGTCTATGGTATCGAAAGCCGCTGAGTGTCCAAGAGCACTAACGGGACACGCTTCCCCTGTCCATGCCAGACGGGATCATCGCCAGGCGACATAGCAGTCTCAACCCCGTACCCGCCCCGAAAGCCGGTTTTGAAATGGGTCTAGATATTCCGTTTCATCCAAGATCATTGAAGTTGGATTGCAACCGCCCGCTCAATCACCTTCCCCAAAAATGGCAATAGCGAGATTGGCCGATATTGTTATGCAACAGGGGGTCGAGGAGGGCTTTTTAATAGAGGTTTACTTGGCCAATTTCAAATTGTTGGAAATTGCCCATCCTCATGAGGTGTTAATAATCCGCTGTAACAACAGGTTACAGCTGGGCCCCCTGTGCCGCTCCTGAGGACAGGGATCGAGAGAGCATGTTGTCTTCCTAACACTTCAAGGATCTTGTCCACCCTCGGTACTGACAGACTCAAACTGATCCAGTCTAAACCAGTTCACGGATGCCCTGGTACCTCTACTAGGTTCTGCTCTAGGCTGGCCTCAAGACCTTCGCTATCCGAGAGATTTATCTGCGAAGAAGTTGTTAAATTGGTCGCGGCAGGCCTTAGAAGGTTCAGGATCTGGTTTGGGCAGGAGGGAGCTGAGTTAGCTCCCTCACTACCCTGAACAACTCTGCCGGACGCGACTCCGCGGACGCCGACACATGCAGCATGAGACGAATGTCTTGTGCCACGAATCGCCTCTCCGTAGTCCTCCAAAGGTGGTCGGAGATTTTGCATGAGCTTTCATAGACTTCAGTCTACTTCCCAAATGTATCTGAGAAGTAGACTGAAGTCTATGAAAGCTCATGCTGTCAACTTCTCTTTCAGTTAGTCTTCATAGGTGTCACAAGATATCTTTACTATAGCTTCTATAGTGTGAGACTCAAGATATGGTGTTTGAACTAATTAATTGGTAAATTGTCTTATTTTCTTTCAGATCCAGAGTGGCAAATAGTTTGGGTGTTGGACTATGGTTCTGGCAGGATTTGATGAAACCTACTGTGTGATCATGAGCAAATCACAAGCTCTCAGCCTGACGGGAGGCGCAGCACAAAGTGGGGAAGAGGAGAGAACAGGCACACCCACTAACCCTAGGAAGAGATGTGTAGTACCTCCTGATGCTGTGTTGGACTTGCTGCTTGCTACCTGCATGCTCCATCTCACCTGGTGGACTGCTGGCCTCAGACTGCTTCTTGCCAGGACCAAGCCCAGGTACCTAGCCAGGAAACACTGTTCCCCTTGGGAAGGGATAAAGGCCGGGTGCTTGATGCACGGGCTCGCCGCTGAAGGGGGACACCCAAAGGGGGGGAGTTGCCGTTTGAGAGAGCACCTTGGGGGAGGGAAGGGCAAAAGGCCAGTCGGTTTGGCTGGTAGGGAAGGGTATATTTTAATTATTTTAATGTAATTAATTTAACTGTATTTTGATGTTAACTGTAATTTGATTAATTTAATGTATTTTTATGGCAATTCTCCTCTGAACAAGATAACACCATGATAAGTTTGTCTTAGGGGAGACAATTCCACAATGTTGGTATTCAACAGAAGAGTGGTGTAGTGCAATCTCTATGTAACTGCACAAGCACAGATACAGAGGTGCCCCTCTAAAACTCCTTGATGCAAGGAATCTGTGAAAACAAATAGATTGACAAATAAAAGAATGGTACATTAACAAATAGATATAGGACAGATACATAAGAGAAAAAAGGGACAGCTACTTCACAAACTCAGCATAAGCGGACCATATTCTCATAGCTAGAATACAAACCACAACACAGCTTGCTACATTTAGCAGGCTTTAGAAAAAGCAAATGCTAAAAGCTATTTATTCCAGTCCTATCTGATGTACTTTTGAAGTTTTCCCTACCTCTTTTATGTAATTCTCTAAGCTTTTTTTCTATATATCACAGCTTTTTTAGAAAAGCATTTGAATGCATTTGATTTTCAACTCCCTTATGCCAATTCTTGGGCTGTAATAATAATTTTTTTAAAAAAAATAATAATCTATGTACTTTGAAGACGGCGCCTTGGTGTATCTTCAATTCTTCTTCTGCCGTGAATGCTACAATAAGGAGAGGTCTAAGCTCAGAAGAATTGGTTATTTCAGTTTAGTAGTTTAAGGAGCTCAAGAACTTGAATGAGGAAGGTTCATGGGCTGAGGCCGGAAAACCCAGTGAATAAGATCTGTGTCAAGGTTTGGCTTACAACTGGTAGACAATGTGTGAAGACTCTAGACTGGGCAATCCTAGTCCAACTAGAAAAACTCTTGTCTAGTCAAAAGAGAAGCAATATCCAGTTTGCTACACTGCTGGCTATGAAGTGAGACTTCAGCCATCTTGAGTTGGGACTGCAATCCAATGTAGGAAGTAATTTCACATGTGACATCACTATCTATTGTGTGCCTTCAAGTCATTTCTGACTTATGTTGACCCAAAGAACCTATCATGTTTTCTCAGAAATATTGGGGGATGCCATTGCCTTCCTCTGAAGCTGAGAGAGTGTGATCTTGCCCTAGGTCACCCAGTGAGTATCCATGGCTGAGCAAGGATTTGAAACCAGTGAGTTTCCATGGCTGAGCTAGTCTGGCATCCAAACCACTATACAATGCTAGCTCTTTAGGGATATACTATTAATCACTTTGAATAGTTCTCTCTAAATTCACACTAGCAACTAGAGAGGATGCATCATCTGATTGACAACAGAGCCATGAGCCACCACTATGTGGAAGCATCAGAGCTTGGGGAAATTACTGGGGCTTTTGGGTTTTTTTAGAATTGAATCTTCCAGAATCTTCCAGGCAATTCCAGCTTTTCCAAATTCTGGTGAAATATGTCTACCATCGGCAGTGGTGATGGGAGAGAAACTAGTTTGTGTGGCCCCGCTAAATCCCCCAAAACAGTCTTTTAATGCAAGAGCATGTTCATATGAAGTGCCTCCTTTCGGTTGCATCAGGCTCAGTGTCAGCAAAGTGGGCCCTTGGTATCTGCTGGAGTTTGGTTCCAGAACCCCCTGTGCATACCAAAATCCATGGATGCTCAAATCTCATTACATACAATGGTGTAGCAAAATGGCTTGAAGGAGCCCTATCTATCTATCTATCTATCTATCTATCTATCTATCTATCTATCTATCTATCT
>NC_056522.1:12558958-12590509 GCF_019175285.1 Sceloporus undulatus
CTAAAATTGGTTTTTTTAAATTTCATTTTATTTGGGGGGGGAGGATATTTTCAAGCCTTGGATGGTTGAATCCATAGATTTTGCATCCATGAATACAGAGGACTGTCTATCAGGATATCTACCAGGGTTTCTTAATCTTGAAGGGCCTGCACATTGCTGCTACCTGCCCTATCTCTTGTCAAACCATTCATGAGCATCCATTTTCATTTCCCCTCAGCACTTTTGGAATGATTTCCAGAAAGATACTGGTTATAAATCCCCATCCACAAAAAGGGAGACACAAGAGACTGCAGCAATTCTAGAACCATAGCACTGATCTCCCACGCAAGCAAAATCATGCTCTAAATTTTGCAACATAGACTCCAACCATACATGGAGAGAGAAATCCCATAGGTTCAAGCAGGATTCAGGAAAGGAAGAGGCACTAGGGACCACATTACAAACATGTGATGGCTAATGGAGTGCACTAGGGAATTCCAAAAGAAAATCAGCATGTGCTTTATAGACTATAGCAAAGCCTTTGGTTGCATTGATCATGAAAGTCTATGCAATGCCCTTAAAGACATGGGAGTGCCAACATGTCTGATAGTCTCGATGAGGAATCTGTACTCAGGACAAGAGACTACTGTCAGAACAGAACACAGAGAAATAGAATGGTTCCCAGTTGGGAAAGGGGTCAGACATGGCTGCATCCTTTCACCCTATCTGTTCAACTTGTACAAGAAAAGCAGGCTTGGACACAGAAGAAGGGGGAATGAAAATAGGAGGTAGGAATATCAACAGTCTAAGATATGCAGATGACACCATAGTACTAGCAGAAAACCTCAAAGACCTGGAACACCTACTAAGGAAGATCAAAGAAGAAAGTGCAAAGGTAGGTTTAATGTTGAACATTAAGAAAACCAAAATAATGACCACCGAGGACCTTCACAAATTCAACCTAGACAATGGAGAAATAGAAATAGTAAAAGAATGCCCGTACCTGGGATCAAACATTACTAGAAATGGGGACTGCAGTCAGGAAATCAGAAGAAAATTAAGATTGGCGAGGGTGGCTATGAAATAACTGGAAAAGATTCTAAAATGTAAACACATACAACTTAGCACAAAAGCTAGAGTCATACAAGTAATTGTATTCCCTATTACCATGTATGTATGTGAAAGCTGGACAGTTAACTGGACAGTTAAGAAAGATGAGAGGAAGAAAATCAATTCCTTTGAGATGAGGTGCTGGAGAAGAGTTGAGATAAACTTGAAGGCAGTTAACAACAACAACAACAAACCAGTGATCGCCTGAAGCTAACTGGAATACTTATGTCATTGGTCCCTACTAGGCTTGACAGGTGGCATTTTCATAACCCCAAACACGGCTTATGAGGAAATGCATGGCTCACTTCAGGTTTTCCATGTTATTTCTCAGAAAGGCTCTTTGTTATGCAGTGAGTGAAAAACTTGTGGGGGGGGGGGATGGTGGAGGTAATACATAGAACCATGTTTATCAATGGAGAAAAATGCAAGAAATGGGTAAACCTTACAAATAAAGGTACACAAAGATCAGTGTCAGAAGGAAGCACCAAGTCTTGCAACCTGAGACAAAATGGGGATGGAAAGAAAATGCCGGTGCAATTTGGAGAAACTGAGCAAGATCAAACCCAAGAGCTTTCCACACCCTTGCCCATTGCTGTCACTGTGCAAGTGTGCCAGATGGCATTGTAATCCAAGGAAAGAGCCACCAGAGGCCACTGTACTGAGAGTTTCCCACACCTGGAGCCAGCCATGTCCCTTGTGTAGTTCTTTTATGCACCTTGGGGACTCACACCTGGGATTGTTTACTCTCATATATTTTGGTATAAATTACATTAGCAGCACTGACACCCTCCCTCAGTGTCTCTTGATATTAATTCCTGCATCTCTCTTCCTCTTTCTACCATGCCCTGATGGGTTTCCAGCCATAGAAAATGTTAACAAGAACTAAGGGATTGTGGGATTTGTAGTTCTAAAGAAAGCATGGTGTTGAGGACAATGTACCTTTTGCTGTTTTACAAACATTGGCTGGAATGTCACGTAGTGACATACGTATACATGATATAGGGAGTTAGGTATGTGTTTCATTTTTGTTTTTGTTTTTTTGCTCAAGGAGTTATCCACTAGTTCCTTGTGTGTCTCTGTGTGCCTTCAAATCCCTGACAATTTATGATGACACCATGAATTTCTCACACATCTGATTATTATTATTATTTTTTAAAAAAATACAAGCTTAAATTCTTTCCATCCCAAAACAAGAAGATATTTTTGGATTATGGTAAACATTTATGAAAAACCCAGTGGAAAGAATTTGTTGTGCATCTCTACTTGAATGTGATTGTGTGCCTTCAAGTTGTTTGTTGACTTATGGGACCTCCATGAACTTCACAGATTTTTCTTAACCAAGGAATACTTAGAGGTGGATTTATCAGTCCCCACCCCTGAAAAATAGCCTACAGCACCTGATATTTGTTGTTGAGCTCCCATTCAAGTAATCATAGAATTATAGAATCATAGAATCATAGAGTTGGAAGAGACCACAAGGGTCATCCAGTCCAACCCCCTGCCATGCAGGAAATCCAAATCAAATCATCCCTGACAGATGGCCATCCAGCCTCTGCTTAAAGACCTCCAAAGAAGGAGACTCCACCACACTCCAAGGGAGTTTGTTCCACTGTTGAACAGCCATTATTGTCAGGAAGTTCCTCCTAATATTGAGGTGGAATCTCTTTTCGTGCAGGTTGCATCCATTGTTCCTGGTTCTGTTCTCTGGAGCAGCAGAAAACAAGCTTGTTCCCTTCTCAATGTAATAACCAGAGCTGACCCTGCTTAAGTCCAAGATCAGACAGGATCTGGTGCCTGTAGGGTGCTGACACAACATCCAAATACCACTCCCTTATATAACAGCTTTCAAGTCCGAAAAGCACTGTCATTGCTTAATGGAGGGAGGGATGGGGAGGTGACCAAACCGCATCTGTTGCCAGAGACTGAAGGCAATGACTTCACTTCTCTTTCTCCAGCTACAGAACTGTAAGCCAAGTGCTTTGGGTAACCTCTCTTTTCCTTCCCCCAGCCAAGCTGGAGTATGTTCAGAGGAAGGCAACCAAAATGGTGAAAGGTCTTGAGACCTTGGCTTATGAGGAGCAACTTAGGGAGCTGGGTATGTTTAACCTGGCAAACAGAAGGTTATGGAGTGATATGATAGCTCTATTTAAATATTTGATGGGGTGTCATACTGAGGCTGGATATGAGTTTGTTTTCAGCAGCTCCAGAGAATAGGACTCGGAGTAATAGAAAAGAGATCCCACCTCAACATTTGGAAGAATTTCTATCCTACCTTTCTCCTGTAAGTTGGAAACTACTTCAAGACACACAACAACAGCAACAACAAAAACAGCCACAAGTGAATGTTGGTTATCTTATTGATGTTTTTGATTGATTGATTAAAATTTTATTTATATACCGCTGTTCCTATAATCACGGCGGTTTACAAACAGAATAAGATACAATACGATACAGGTTACAAATATAATACAATACAAATCACAGTTTAAAAATCAAAATTAACAGCGAAAGTCCTTCATAAAAAACTATATACTACTATACATCATTAAAATCCATCATTAATCAATCAAGATAATAAAACAATCTAAAAATACAATAAATAGTATGCAGGAGCAAAACAGTCAGGACATGTGAGGGAAGGCTTGACGAAATAAATGAGACTTAAGGTTTTTCTTAAATGACTCCAGGGAGGGGGCTAAGCGGAGCTCCTCAGGGAGAGCGTTCCAAGATGTTGTTTTCTGCCTTCAAGTCAAGTCCATATTATGCCAACCCTCCCTTAGGGGTTTTTTTTTGGGGGGGGGAGATTTCTTCAGTGGAGATTGCCTTCCTCACAGGTTGAAAGAGTACAGCTTGCCCTAAGGGTCACCAGTCAGTTTCCATGGCTGACAGGTTTTGAACTCAGGGCTGAATTCCCCCAATGAAGCCCAGTATAAATTGCCAGAGGATTTAGAACAGAGCAGCAGGTCATGTTGTTGTTGTGTACCTTCAAGTTGTTTCCATGGTAGGGCAGACCTACCATGACAAGTGTCTTCAGAGGGAGTTTGCCATTGCCATCCTCTGAAGTTGAGACAGTGTGATTTGCCCAAGGTCACCCAGTGAGTTTACAGGGCTGAGCTGGGATTTGAACCCTGGTCTTTAGAGTCATAGTCCAAGGCTCAAAATACTGCACCTGTCTCTGATACAGATTAGAATAGGCAACTTGCAAATAGAAGATACGGTTAGCCTGAATTCTGTAGGAAGCGGAGACCATCACTATAGCTGCAGCCATTTTCAGACCAACATGGATCAGTTGACTAGATGGAGTGAATAAGATTTCATGTGACCTTAGAAAATTGCTGGCTATGACCTGGTCTTATAATCCAAACTTTTCATTCTTTCCACTGGGGGCTTCCTTGAATAGCCCTACCTGCCAGGCCCAGGGCACAGAAAATCTCTGAAACTGTACAAGGTTAAAAAGGCCCAAAGAAATCTAGGTCTCCTTAACACTAAGAAGGCAGAGAAGTGGTGGTGCAAGCAGTCTGACTGTGGTGTGTGTGTGTGTGTGTGTGTGTCCTTATAGTTGAAAATGGGATGCTTTGATTAAAATAGTGTTTATACCAGTTATATATTTGTGGTTGCCACAGCAAGTCGGGCGATGACAAGAGCAATGAGGAACTCAGACACAATGCTTGACCTAAATACATTATGCAGGCTTTGCTTGCTTTTTAAGTAGGTCAGAATGGGCTCTTCAAAGTGATTCAAAACTTACTGCTGCAGCACCAGAGGGGTTGTCAGATAGGGCAACCTTGGATGCCATGATGATGCAAAGGGGAAAGAAACACATGAGCCTTGCACTTCCTTTTGCACCGCATCTCCATCTCCTGCAAAACAGAGTTAGTTGTGTATGGTATTGGTGCTGGTTACAGGGATCATATCACTCCCCCGGCTCCAGCGGCTTCACTGACAGCTGCTCTGTTTCTGGGCACAATTCAAAGTGTTCGTTATGATTTAGGTCTAATCTGCACTGCCAAATTAGTGCAGTTTGACACCACTTTAACTGTCCTGGCTCAATATTATGGAATTCTGAGATTTGTAGTTTGTTGTTGGCACCAGAGCTCTCTGATGGAGAGGCTAAACAAAACTACAAATCCCTGAATGCCATAACATGGATCCATGGAAGTTAAAGTGGTATCAAAATGCATTATTTCTTCAGTGAAGATCAGACATTATATAGCTCTATACAGATCATGTTTAGTCTATTTGGAATGAACCCATATGAACCTGCCCAGACCCTGAGAGACCTTTCTCTCAGTTCAAATGCCCTTATGGGTTCAGTGAATTGGTGAAAACACTAGAAAATCCATGGTAAAGTGTATTATTCCAACTTATATCAAACTGTTGTACAGTCGGCCCTTGTTCCATGGATTTTTTATACACGGATTCAAGCATCCCTGGTTTGAAAATGTTAAAAAAAAGTATAAATTTCAAATGTCAAACCTTGATTTTCCATTTTTTATAAGGAACACCATTTTGCTATGTCATTATATTTAATGGGACTTGAGCATCCACAGATTTTGTTATCCATGGGGGATCTTGGAACAAAACCCCAGTGTATAACAAGGGTCCACTGTAATAAGCTCAGGTATGTGTCAGGGCCAGTCTGTTCATTTTATTGTGTGGGGCCCTAAGTGTTCCTGCTCCAACTAAGTTGTACATCCGTTTCTGGGAAGATATTTTAAGCAGGATTTAATAGACCATCTCATTATCCTACACTAGACACCTCTAGCTGATGAAATCGTTGTAATTATAATACTGTATACACTTATGTATGCATGAAAAAAGAGGGAAATGTTGTATGACATGACTTTGGGTTGACAAAAGTTGAATAAGAGTCATTTCAGGAGGAAGAAGAGACAAATGACTGAAGACCAAGCAAAAGCTGCATGCAGCAAATAGCAAATACTCCCCAGCATGTCTAACTATGGATGGTAGGAAAAGTGAACCAAGTGTGAAGAGTACCAGTGATATCCACAGTAGGGATGGAAAGAATATTTTAAAATATACAGAAAATGCTTGAAAAACATGTTTTTTTAATTGTTGAGAAACCCAAACGAGAAGCATCCTGGATTGACAAAAATCTTCACATTTTATTATTCTGCAGAAAATTCACTTGTGGCTGTTTTGTGCAAAAAACCCAGGATTTTCTAAACTTCCAACAGCATTTTCTACATGGAAAATAATATTTCAACAGAAATATTAATTCCAGCACTGAAAAAGATGTTTTCTGTGTAGAAAATCTGCATAAAATTTGCACATGCTTGATTTACATGGGAAAACAGCCTTTTCAATGCAAAAAAACAGCATTTCCCACATAGGATGTAATATTTCTCCATTTAAACCCTAGTTCCTATGGAAATAAAATGTTGTTTTCTGTGCAGAAAATTCTGTCTTCTGTGCAAACAACCACGTGCAAATTTTGAGCAGAATGAGTCCCAAATTGCAAATAGCCTTCAAAAACTCCATGGTTTTCAAAGATTTTCAGCAAGAAGAAAATTGCAGAGATTTACTAACCTCTCCAATTGAGAAGAATTACATCCCTAATTCATAGTGGTGCACCCATGTCAATTTTTCTTTCTTCTCTCTAATGTCAGGAACATAGTGTCTGACACTTTCATATGTCTATTACCACCTCTCCACACATCACTGGCCCCCACAGCATTGAGATGTGAAGTGAGACACAACATAGAATCCTGTTGGTATCATATGTATCTAAATTCCCTTGCACACGTGGGTATACATTTTGGCTGCTGTTTAACAAACTAGTCAGTTAATAGTTTTTTGTGGGTTTTTCAGGCTATGTGGTCATGTTCTAGAAGAGTTTCTTCCTGACATTTCACCAGCATCTGTGGCTGGCATCTTCAGCATTCTCTAGCCCCCACAAAAAACAATGGATCCCGGCTATGAAAGCCTTCGACTCCACATAGTTAGTTAATGCTTGCATAAGAGTGCTTCAAATATAATAATTACATGTGTAGACACACATCCTTGGATGTTGTGTAAGTGTTCATCAATATCTTCAATGTACCATTTGATTTACAGGGATTGCAGAAACTGCTACTATACATTTCCCATTGCACATTGGGACATACAGTCTGTTGCACAATGTCAGCATCCAGCAAAAGAATGGATATCTTTTTGCATCCAGCAAAAGGAGTTTGTAGCACTGCATAACTATATGAGCGTAGATTTACCTCACATAAGCATGATATAGGATCTAAGCTACAACGCAATGACAACATATTGTGCAATTATATACTGTATTACAGTATGAAAGAAAAAACTCAATGTGAGGTTGATGTCTCTAAAGGTTTCCCTGCATCTTTCATCCTACCTATGCCTGCCTTGCACTTGTGCTTTTCATTGGAAGAATAAGTATGTAGTTATATAACTACACAAGGATGCCCCTGTTACTGCCTGTTAGATGTTGGAGGATATACAATTGAGATGGGTGGGTCAATCAGAAATGATCCAGTCAGCCTCTTTCCCATATTAATTTTCCTTTCCTTTTTGTTCTTCCTGGCCAGCTTTCAATCCGACATTGCTCCCGCGCACCGTATCTTTGCCCTGCAGCATTAAATGTCTCACTAAATTACACCCAATGCCCATCATGCGACATGGAACAACAGAAATAAAACAAACCCACCAACAACTTTCAGGGCAGAATTATTTTGCATATGGAAAACAATGAGCGGGAAAATCTGTACGGTTCAGCTCCTTCTTCCCTCCCCTTTATTGCTTTGTTATTTCATCATTATTCACTGCAGTTTCTTTTCTCTTCCATTTGCCGAGTTTGGAGTTTTAATGTAATGGCCATTCCATAAAAATGTTGCTTTTTAAAAGGTTTGCATATCATCCCATTTTCTTTTTCAACCCTTCAGTTACCATATGGCAAGCAATCAGGTCTGCAATCACGGGGTCCATATTATGTAGCGCATGATTTCGGCATTATGCTATTACCCATCTGTTTCTGTAGAGAAAGACATGAACCCTCTAAGAGAGGTCAGTGGTTTCATTGCACACCGTATTCCAGAAATCTATCTCTGTTCACTTGAGATCACTTTTGTGATTTACTCTACTCTCCAGGCCAGGCTTTTTCTTTTATTTATTTCTCTCTCTTTTTTACAAAAAAAATAAAATACAAATACAAATAAAATGCAGAGAATCAGCACAAATTTGCCTGCCTGACTGTTACATGAAATTATTTTGAGCTGCCTTTCCAATGTGGTCATATGAGAAACATATTTCCCCTTGAACCTCCCTGAGTTTTCCTTGTAATGAAAGAGAAATGAACAACCCCATTTAATTTAATCTGTATAGTTTATTAGTGAACAAAGACACATGAGGTGGTACCTCCACTGCTAATCAGTCTTACAATGAGGTACCAGCCACCTTTTCACTCATAAAAGATAATTAATAACCCTGGCATTTCGTTTCTCTTTCCAGTAAACTTTGGAGAAATGGTATACATAACACAATCATGTTCATGAGATTTGTACTGGGGGAGGATGGAAGCACCAGCAAATCCTAGAAGCATAGAACTGGAAGGGGACCCTTAGGTCAAGTTCAACCCCCTACTCAAAGCAAGGAATCCAGCTAGATTGTGTGTGTGTGTGTGTGTGTGTGTGTGTACACCTTCAAGTCACCTGTCAACTGATGGTGAGCTGTGAATTTCATAGGGCTTTCTTAGGCACAAAATACTCCAGAGGTGGTTTGCCTTTTCCTTCTCTGAAATATAGCCTGCAGCATTTGGTATTCCTTGGTGGTCTCCCATCCAAGTCCTAACCAAGCCTGACCTTGCTCAACTTCCAAGATCAGATGGGACCTGGAACCTTCAGGACATTGAATATGGTGTTTTATGAAGGGAAATTCACTGTATGTGGGGAATGCAGAGTCACCTGTTCTCTCAGCACTTGCTCCTCAACTTCCCAATCTACATTTGTTGTTTCAAGTTGTGTCTGAGTAATCGTGACCTTGAGGGAAACCTATTATGAAGTTTTCTGGGGCTGAGAGTATGTCACTCACTCAAGGTCATCCAATGGGTTTCCATGGACAAGTGGAGAATTGAATCCTGATCTTCAAGTCATAGTCCAACACTGAAACAACTACACCATACGGCCTCTCTCCCCGTTTACACACATAGATACATTCATTTATAAAAAAATATTCCATTGGGACCAATGTGATTCTTCCTTTCCTTTCAGATTTCCAGTCCCAGAAATACTAATGGGAGGGGCACAACAAGGACACAGATGAGAATGAACCAAACTTCACCTTCCTGCACACTGTCTATGCCCCCTAGAAAATCTTACATTATTCTGAAATTACTTTTTGGAAAAAGAAAAGAAAAAGAAAAGTGAACACTTTATGTACAAAATGGCCATTATTCTCTTACTATCATATACATGTAACTTTGCTTATATATGCAGATGTACTGCATATAGGTATATGCATATGATATGATAGCCCTGTTTAAATATTTGAAGGGAGATCATATTGAGGATGGAGCAAGCTTGTTTTCTGCTGCTCCAGAGAATAGGACTTGGAGCAATTAATGCAAACTACAGGAAAAGAGATTCTACCTAAACATTAGAAGGAACTTCCTGACAGTAAGGGCTATTCAACAGTGAAACACACTCCTTGGAGAGTGATGGAGTCTCCTTCTTTGGAGGGTTTTAAACAGAGGTTGGATGGGCATCTGTTGGAGGTGGTTTGATTTTGTATTCCTACATGGCAGGAGGTTGGACTGGATGGGCCTTGGGGTCTCTTCCAACAATATGATTCTCTGATTATATAACACCAAAACATTAAAACATGGTAGAAAAATTAGGAAATGCTATGTGAATTAGCTATGGTCAAGACCCTATTGGCTCTGCTGGCATAGTTACACTGGTGCCGGAGGTGACAGTGGGAAAATTATTTTGGATGCACCAGTGGCAGTGTGCAGAAAGAAGAAAGGCAGTCATGGAAAATGTGGAGCAGACCTGTTCTCAGTTTCTCCAAAGGAAAAGTTGTACCAACAGGTATTTCAGTGATGTAGAGTTTTGATTAATCATTAAATGCAGCTATTTATTTATTTATTTATTTAATATATAATCTTTATTAATTGTTTTCAAAAAAATTTACAGGAAACAAAGCAAAAAAAATGTTTTCCATATCATTGACTCATAATACACATCCATGTACATTTATCCGACCTCTTAAGCAGTTTTCAGATCAATTAACTAATAATCTAAATTCTTCTTTCCGAGCGTTAAAGATACATCTTTTCCTTCAATACACAATCCTTGTTTATCTTGAATGTCTCTTTTTCTTGGTATTAAACCTTATATTACTACAATTTCTTGCACCAATACCCCCCCCCCTCCTTTGCCGTTACATTCTTTATACTGTTTCCTCATAGTTCCACATTCCATTTAGTTTCTATATGCTTCTGGATAGGGTCCCATTCCTTATCCCTTTCAGTTTTCTCCATGGAATTCTCATTGTATGCTGACGTTGCACAATCCATATCCTTAACTTCTAAAACCTTTAATAACCATTCGTCGATAGTGGGCACATAGATTACTTTCTAGTTTTTTGCCAGAAGAATTCTAGCACATGTAATTAGATTCAATAATATCCTCCAGTATCTTTTTTCATGTTTAATATTAATAGATGATGTCATATTTAATAAGTACAATTCTGGAATAAAGGGGAGATCAATCTTCAAAATTTGCTTAATATTTTTGTGAATTTTTAACCAATATCTATTAACTACAGGGCAAGCCCACCACATATGAAAATATGTCCCTTTTTCTTTTTGGCACTTCCAGCACTTGTTGTGTCTCAGTTTATATATTTTTGCAATTCTTGCTGGCGTGTAGTACCATCTATTTATAACCTTCATGCAGTATTCTTTTAATTCCTGTGCGATTGTAAATTTATTAGATTTTTCCCATGCAATTTCCCAGCATTCAAGAGGTATTTCATGTGCTATTTCTGCAGCCCATTTTATCATATGGGCAGATACAATATCTTGCTCCATTTCCCTATTCAAAAACAAATTATATAGCTTCGCTATTTTCCCTTTATCCCTTGCCCCTATAATTTTATCCAAATCATTTTGTTCCTTTTCAAAACCTTCTTTTTGTATATCTTCCTTGAACCTCTGTCTAATCTGATAGTATCCAAACCAACTAATAATCTTTCCTGTGGTGTTTAAATCTTCCCTTAAAATAAAATTTGGACTGTTATTATGGTCTGTAATTATTAAATCCTTATACCTTACCCAATTTGGATTTCCCTCCCACCAAAATGGCAGCTTTTCAAATGTACAAGTTCACCATGGGAGATATGGAGGCCTTCTTTGACCTTAGGGTAGACAGAGTGAAAACTGGAGGGGGCTTCTGTACCTTTAATGGCTGTGTAGAAGAGGGAGTTTCAATAAGTGTTGCTCATCACGCAACCAGATAACAAAGCAATACATCTGGCCCTCCTTATCCATGGATTTTTTATACACAGTTTCGAGCATCCACTGCTTGAAAATATTCAAAAGAAAGTATAAATTTCTAGTATCAAACCTTGATTTTCCCATTTTATATAAGGGACACCATTTTGCTATGCCATTGTATTTAATGGGATTTGAGCATACACGGATTTTGTTATTCATGGGGGTTCCTGGAACCAAACCCCAGCAGATAACAAGGGTCCACTGTATTCACATTTCCTCTTATGCATAGCTATTATATAGGAGGTCTTTCCATGATTCAGTGTAACAACTCTAATAGACGTCTGTAAGCAAAGGATAGTGGGTGTTAACAGTGACATTAGCTGTTGATGCATCCCCCTTTCCTCACTGCATTGGTTGAGAGTTGGCTTAGATGCTCTGTAGTCTTCCAGTACCCTTTGAAGGAGTACTTTACCAGCTAGTCCCTGCAGTGGCATGGGATTGGACTAGCCCTTGGGATCCTTTCCAATTCTGTAATTCTATGATTTCATTATTATTGTTATCCTAGCATTGCAGACAGGGGTGTAGACAGACCAAAGGCTGAAGTTTAGAAAAGTTAGGGACCGAACAGACAGGCCAAAATTAACCTGCTTTAGGTCACTTTGGAAGTATGCTGTTTAAATTATGCACTTAAAT
Organism: Sceloporus undulatus; assembly: GCF_019175285.1. Taxonomy (NCBI): domain Eukaryota; kingdom Metazoa; phylum Chordata; class Lepidosauria; order Squamata; family Phrynosomatidae; genus Sceloporus; species Sceloporus undulatus. The sequence continues at coordinate 12,571,209 of NC_056522.1, forward strand.
TAAATTAAGAGGCCAGAAGCTGCACCAAAGCCATGCTCCAATCCTAATGTCTGAAGTTTAGCTTTGGTGCGGCTTCCAGCCTCTTAGGAGGCATCCATCATTTAAATAGCAGACCTCCAAAGTGACCCGAAGCAGGTTAATTTTGGCCTGTCTGTTCAGGCCGTTACTTTTCAGATTTTTGGTGGTCATGCTTGTCTGGCTGATGCCAGGAATTGTGGTTGAAAAGGGCAATGTATCCATGTACTGATCTAGGGTGTATCCACATTGCCAAAATTATATTAGTTTGATAACACTTTCATTGCAATGGCCCATCAAAGGGAATCTTTGTATTTGTAGTTTTTCTCTATTAGTTCACGTATGAGCTGCACTGAGAAATAAGTCAGATTTGAAGCTGACAGTTCATGCCCAAACAACAAAAGAGAACAGTGTCCAAAGAGCAAAGCAGAGAAGGTATTAGTAGGAGGAACAGTAAATCAAAAGATAGTGCTGAAAATCTAGCACACTATCAAAGGCAACTGCTTTCCCTCCTCGTTCTTGGTCTGTTTTTCTTCTTCTTTCCAGTTAGGAAGGAAATATTGTACAAACCAAATACAAATTGTGTTTTCTTTTCTTTTCTTTTCTTTTTTAAATGTACACTATAACTACATGTATATGTTGTAAACACTGTGAAAATTAATGAAAAATGTGAAGCGTTCCAAGTCATGACTGGGGGAGAGGAAAATTACAGGCTGACAACCATTAATTACAGAATAAATGTTATTCAAAAGCTGAAGTGATAATAGTTGGAAAGACATACAAGTACAGTTTGACCTAGAGTTTTATTTACCACTTATCAGGCAACCAGAATGTCACAGTACCTATGCAAACAATGTGAAGGCGTCACACTGAAATAAAACCTGGCTCGGTGGTTAATTAAAACATTTTAATCAAGGCATATGTATTTACAATGCAAGAGCTGCAGCAATAAACAGGTATTTGTTGCTATTCTGTGCTGCCATACTTAGCCAACAAAAAATTAAACAAGGACCAGAGCTGTTGCCTCTTTGTGACACATACATATGGCGCTGTATGTGTGTACAACCTCACAGAGAGTCTCACTTCCAAATTACCTTCTCATTTTGCTTCAGTTGAAGTGGGATAAATATAATATCTTACTAGGCATATGCAAAGACATTTTCCTCTATCCCTGGCACTGTCAGCAGTGTGGGCACTGCCAGGCAAAGAGAGACTGTGGCAGTTACAACTAGTGGCTTCCACCTCAATGTGGTGGGGATTGTGCTGTGAGTTTTAGACTGAACTATAAAGAAGGTATCCAAGATAGTTGTTATTTGTCTTCAAGTTAACTTGGACATATTGTATGGTCATCATAAGATTATCATATATCATAGGGCTTTTCAAATCAAGGGAGGTACTGTATATACTCATGTAGTACACGCACTGGTAACCTCTCGTTTAGATTTCTTTAATGCACTCTACATGGGGCTACCTTTGTACCAAGTTCAGAAGCTCCAACTGATTCAGAATGCTGCAGCCAGACTGATCACCAGGACACTGAGATCAGAGCATATTACACCAGTGTTGAAATCTCTACATTGGCTGCCGATTAGCTTCCAGGCACAATACAAAGTGTTGGTTATGACTTATAAAGCCCTTATAAACTCCCTGCGAGGGAGTTGACCAGGCAGGCCCAGCTCCACCAGGGCTAGCCTGAAGAAGAAGAGCCCTCTCTCCGGTCCATCTGCCTTGGTCCAGGCCTCAGAGGGAGAGAAGAATGCTGGACCTGATCCCCTTCCCCACTTCCATTCCCTTCTCCTTTTGTGTCATGTCTTTTTTAGATTGTAAACCTGAGGGCAGAGATGTCAGGGATGATGGGAGTTGTAGTTCTTCACCTCTGGCTCTAACTCACCACCTTGTTATGCAGCGGCGCTGACCAGCTTTGGTCAGTGGTTAATGCTTTTCTTCTCCCTCTTGTGGCTCAGTGGGTATAATCCAAATCCAAAGGGCTTCCAGCTTGTTTCCCTGTTAATTCTGTAGCAATTGGCTCTATCTTCTTTCTTTGTGGAACAGCATTGTAGGCAGAGCTGGGGAAGTGATTTGTTTTAGGGATGAGAAACTGCATCTCCCAGAATGCCTGAGCTGGCATGGTCACTATCCATATTCCAACAATTTTTTGGGGGGAGGGGGGTTCATTCCAAAAAGTCACTATCCCTAACTCTGTGGAAGATTTGTGTACAATTTCATAGCATTTCAAAATGCACCTACACTGTAGAAATAATGCAGCTTGAAATCACTTTAACTACCATGACTCCATCCTATAGAATCCTAAATTTTGTAGTTTGATGAGGCACCAGCATTCTTTGGCAGGGCAGGCTAAAGACATAGTATAACCACAAATGCCAATAATCCTTAGGATGGATCTACATCACTTAAAGTAGTGTCAAACTGTATTATTTCTGCAGTGCAGATTAGATGCACTTCCAGACATAGTGCTATTATGACCAGATCATATAACCAGCATATATTTTCATTTCTTTAAACAGCTATTTTCTAGAAGCAAAACTGGAAAAAATTGCAGTAGAGGATGACATGAGGAGGTGGAGGGAGGGAAGCATTTTAAATTGCAAAAGTGTAGTATGGACAAATGATCAAGAAGTGAGACAAAAAGAAAGCTCTGCTTGTATACTTTTAAATGTTGCATGTAAAGGAGGTTTTGCAGCTACTGTGGATTATTTTGCCTCATACATGGCAAGCTGTGTCTGTCAAACATTGCTTCTCCTGTGGACATATAGATACAGCAATGCTGTCCTCTTTTGCATCTGGTCACCTTATAGTTTAATCATCAATTAATAATCATTAATAGCAAACACAAAGTAGTTCAATACCTGTCAGTCTGAAAGCAGGACCGTGCTATCTAAAAAAGAAAGCCATACTTGGGATGCTTTTTACATCCACAAGAGCAGAGAGGCATGTAAAGCACAAGAAAAGAAAATGGTAGGGATCCTAGTCAGACAAGGCTGAGATCTTACCTTGGGAATGCTGAGGAATCAAACACCTCATATCTCATGGTCAGATAGCTATAGATACTATAGAAGCTGCTGGGGATTTTTGTTGTATGTTTATTTGGAAGTACATAAAAATCCAGGGAGAATAAACTAATCCAAGCACCAAAAACTCCCTGCAGCTGCTGTGGGATTTACATCCACCTGACCTAGAGACATGGAGGGTGGGGGTTGCATCTACACTGCAGAAAGAAAGCAGTTTCACCCTGCTTTAACTGCCAAGACTCTAGCTTACAGTATTCTGGGATTTGCAGTTTGGTGAGGTGCCAGCATTGTTTGGTAGAGAAGGCTAAAGGCCTTGTGAAACAACAAATCCCAGGATTCCATAGGATGAAGCTGCAACACTTAAACTGTTATAAAACTACATTATTTCTAAAGTGCAGGTGCATTCATGGTTTGCCTGATAGCTCAGCATTCCTTATTTAAGAGGCATTGGCTACCTTGCTGCTATTTCTTGTCAGGTCAATGCCTGACCAAGGCCTCATGAGGGTCATTCCTTGTTTGGTGTCCCCAGTTCACCCTGCTGAATTTCCTTCCTTCCTTCCTTCCTTCCTTATGCAGGATAGTGTGCTGTTTTGGTGTTCTAATGGTTTTTTTATCTATGGTATTTTTGCCTTATGTTTCAATATTAATATTATTTAATTATTTTTAACCATCATCATTAATGTTTTATCTTTTTAAACCACTGTAAGCCACCTTGAATCCCATTTTGGGAGAAAGATGGGCTATAAATCAGATAAATAAATAAATTTCCTTATCGGCTCCATCAACTACTAGTTGCTCAGATTTAGGGGAAACCATTAACTGGAACCAGATGTCTTTCTGTTCGTAACTCTTCTGCATCCAGTTCCTCAGGCTATGGGTGCATCTACACCATAGAAATAATACAGTTTGGCATCACTTTAACTGCCATTTATTTATTCATTTGTTTGTTTATTTTTCATTTCTACGCCATCTTTCTCCCAGAAATGGACCCAAGGCAGCACACAGATAAAACCATTTAAAACTTTACAACAAAAATTTAAAAGACAGTTAAAATCAACTAGCTAAAACAGTATAAAATTACATAAACATTCAAAAGTAAAAAAGCATGACTAAAGCACATACCCCTTATAAAAGCCTGTTTGACACGAGTATATATTGAAAGCATGCTTGAATAAAAACGTCTGTCTGCCAGAGAAAGGAAAGCAGAGAGGGGAGTAGCCAAGCCTCCCATGGAAGGGTGTTCCTGACAGTGGGAGCAGCCATCAAGAAGGTTTTCTCTTGTGTCCTCACCAAGTAAGCCTGTGATGGTGGTGGGACTTGATGAAAGCCTTCCTTCATAGATCTTAGGACACTTTCAGATTTGTATGGTGAGATATGGTATTTCAGATAGTCTGGATCTAATATGTGGAGGGCTTCATAGGTGGCTGTGCAGCACTTGGAATTATGACTAGAAACTAACCAGTAGCCAATGAAGCTCCTTCCTACAGAATCCTACATCTTACACCCATGGCTCCATCCTACAGATTCCTGGGATTTGTAGTTTAGTGAGGCACCAGCACTCTTTAACAGAGAAGGCTAAAGACCTTGTAAAATGACAAATCCCATTATTCCAAAGGATGGAGCTGCCACAATTAAAGTGATGTCAAACTGCACTATTTCTACTGTCTAGATGCACCCTGTATGGAGTGAGTTATTACATTGCTTTATTTTAGCCCCTGCTGCCAATATCAAATGCAACCATGATGACCTCAACTGACTTTCCGGGGTTGGTTGCTCTGATAAGAACTACAACTAGCTGATTCATGTGAAGTACTCTGAACAGTCCATGTCAATATATTTGTCTGGCTTGTCTTGATTCTGTGGAAGGATATCAGTTGCCAAGATGAAATGAACAGACCCAATTGTCTGCAGCATCTAACTTCATGTCCCAGGATGGAGCTGTTTTGCAGCATTTCCCTTGCTGTGACTGAAACATGAGCAAATGGCCTTTGCATTGCAATTTCTAAGCATATGCCCCAGGTAATATCTGGAACCAAGAATTTCCTCAGCACTCAATTCAGTTGCTCAGCGTGTACAGCCATCTCTTGTTCTAATGGCTGGTGATCCTGTTGTCTCTTGCAAGCTGACAGTTGAATTCAGGATCTGCCTGTGATCAAATTTGGAATTTGGAATAGCGGTATATAAATTATTATTATTATTATTATTATTATTATTATTATTATTAAATGGATGATTGTCAGGCAGTAGTGACTTCAGTGTCAGTGGGATGATGAATCCATTCCAGAACTTTATAGAAGCTAGCCAAGGTGTGGAACCCATTTGGGGGGATTGTGTTCAGCTCCTGGGATAACTCTAGTAAAATTCAGATTAAACCCAGAGCAGATTCACTACCTCTGTGTCCTTGGTGCCACAAGCCTCCTAGGTTACACATTGCTCCTCATACATATGAACACAGCCCATCACAGGGATTTTTTCTCTCCAAGCAAAAAACTTTGTTTCTGGTTACATGACTGTTCTGAATTTGATGACCAGATTTGGATTTCAGCAAGAACAAGACATAATTTCATAGTTTCAAGTTGCAGTATCAGAAGAGACATCAAGATCACTTAGTCTGACTCCCTGCCTAATGTAAGACCTTTCTTAGCACTATTTACTTATAGAATAATATTGCTATAAAATACACCAAGGCAGATCTAGAGCAGCCCCCCTGAGATGGACAAATCCACTGCAAGAGCACCTCCAAGAGGGCATGTGAGGGTGTCCCTGGAACCCCCTCCTGCTTTTTCTTGAGCTGGATGGGATCCCTTCAGACCACCTTTCTTCTACTTAACTTGCCACCTCCCTCTTTAGCAACTTGACTCCCCCCTTAACTAACTTGTCACCTCGCTCTTTAGCAATGCAATGGCACATTGCAGAAAGTCTACTGGCACTTCCATTGCCAATCCTATGGAAGAGCTAGGCTAAGCCAAGATACGTGAAAAAGGAGGGTGAGAGAGAGAGTATTTTTAAATAAATACCTTTATTCTAAGTCGTGAAATTTTATAGCAAGTTGACATCTGTTATGTGAAGGGCACCTTTTCGTTGGAAACAGATTATGAATTGCAACAAGTTACAGACAGATTAGATCATTTCAGTTAAATTAGGATAAATAAACCTGATATGGCTAGCTAAAATGCTCTCTTAATTCTGCTCACATGTTAGATGGGATCTGTAGACCAGACTTGTTGTGCTTACCATTGGCCGCTCATAAATTTGGAATGACCTATTGGAGGAGATCCATCACATAACATCTCTTGAGACATTTAAAAAAGCCATTCAAGATTAATCTCTACCAGCGAGCATTCCCAGACTAATACATGGGCCCTCTCCACTGTCCCACAACTGTGCCTCCTTAACTCTCCCTTAAATCACCTCATTGGGAATTAAATGTTATTGTAATTTTTATTGCGATATTAATAACTGTTTTTATGATGTTGTATTTTAATTGTGGGGTAGGGATTGTGTTATTGTTTTACTATGTTTTATTCTTGATTGTAACCTGCCCCGATCCTCTGGGAAGAGGCGGGCAATAATTCTTGTTGTTGTTGTTGTTGTTGTTGTTCCTGGATAGCTAGGAGCATGGACTCCATTGTCCAGCCTCCACCAGCCTTCCCAACAAGAGTTCTTGGCTCTTGGTGTTTCTTTGTTAGAAGCCCCTCATGGTCTGCTTAGAGAGAGCCAGAGTCAAAGAGAGAGAAAAAGATCTTGTGATGCTTTCAGACTTTTTCGAACCTCTGCTCAGAAGCATCTCAAGGTTCCCTCCTCTGCCCATCTGGCCACCCTACTGGGCAATTGCTATCTTGCCACAGGTGGCACTGAGCCTCATTAAAGCATAGATGGGCCTCTTTATACATTTTAGTCCTTTGTTGCCCAGGAAGAAGGTTGGGATAATGGAGAGGACTTCCCCATTATCACAGATGGTCACCTAACCTCTGTTCAAAAACTTTCACGAAGGAGAGACTACAACTTTACAAGAAAATCTGTTCCACTGACAAACAGTTGTTATCATCAAGAAGTTCTTCCTGATGTTCAGTTGGAATTTTCTTTTATTGTAACTGAACTCCATTGGTTCACCATATTACTAGTGGAAAATATCACAGACTTAGGAGGTCAAAGATCAAAGTACAAAGACACGATTAATGGTGGACATACAGAAAACAAAAACTATGACCACAGAAGAAACACATAAATTCCATGCAGAAAATGAAGAAATTGAAATGGTTAAAGAGTTCCCATTTTTTTTTTTAAAAAGGTAAAGGTTTCCCCTTTGATCAGGTTGCCAAGTTGTGTCTGACTGTATGGAGCAATGCTCATCTCCATTACAAAGCCAAAGAGCCAGCATTGTTAAAGATAACTCTGTGATCATGTGGCCAGGATGGCTGCACAGAATGCTGTTACTTTCCCACCAAAGTAGTACCTATTTATCTACTTGCACTTTTACATGCTTTCAAACTGCTAGGTTGGCAGAAGCTGGGACTGGAATGGAGACTGAAGCCAAGACTGTTGTAACACACCCAGATTCTCCGTGATAGGGTAGGCTAGAAATAAATCTTTTATTATTCTTATTTATTAAATAAGAATAAGACTAGGAATTTGAAGAGAAGCTATGAAAGAACTAGAGAAGACCCTAAAGAGTATAGAATGAGCCCTGGTGGCACAGTGGTTTAAATGCCTGTACTGCAGCCACTCAGGCACAAACCACAAGATAGAGAATTCAATACCAGCCAGGGGCTCAGGATTGATTCAGCTTTGCATCCTTCCAAGGTTGCTAAATTGAGTGCCCAGCTTGTTGGGGGCAATTGGCTTACATGTTGTAAACCGCTTAGGGAGTGCTTAAGTGCACTGATAAGTGGTGTAGAAATGTACTTGCTATTGCTATAAAGACATACAACTTGGGTCAGAATCACCCAAGCCATTGTATTCCCCATCACCATGTACAAATGTGAGAGCTGGACAGTGAAAAAAGTGGATTGGGGGGGGGGGGGGAGAACTGATTTGAGATGTGGTGCTGGAAAAGAATGCTGAGGATACTGTGAATGACCAAAAAGACAAACAAATGAGTCCCCAAACAGATCAAACCACAACTCCCCCTGGAAGCCATGATGATAAATCTGAGACTATCATACTTTGGCCACTTCGTGGGAAGGCATGATTCACTAAAAAAGTGATTCCCTAATGTGTCGAAAGATGGGAGGCAATAGAAAGAGAGGAAGACTACATGCCAGAAGGATACATTCAATTAGGAAAGTCACAGACATAAATCTACAGGACTTAAGCAAAACAGTTGAGGACAGGGTGTCTTGGAGAAATCTCATCCATAAGGTAGCCATGAGTTTGGACCAACTTGAGGGCAGTTAACAACAACAGCAAAGGCAACAATAGAATTCCAGCTATGTGGTTTCTCACTCTGACTTTTGCTTAAAAAAAAACAACACTCCTAAACAAAGAGGGTGAAAAGCACTATAATGCAAATTTTAGTAGGAGGTGATTTAGAAGTAACATATTTTTTAAAAAATAAAAAGCACCAATATCTTTTACTCTAATGAGTATGCAAACATAAGTAAAGGGGGGATTAAAAGGTTGTTCTAAGCAATGGGGCTAAATGCACTATGCACATTTCACATCATGGCAGGGGGGTGAGCAAGAGGAGAGGATGACTGAATTTAAATAAAAAATCAAGGCAAAAAGGCATCAACTCTGCGGCTATATGCATTAATTAAAAGAAGTTTGTTAAACTAAATTTGAAAAAAAAAAACTTCTTTAATTGTGTTTACCCAAAAGCCTTTTCTTCCTAATTTAAATAGCATAAACATCTGGACTAAAGCAATATTAGAATCATGGCAGTAGTCAAGCAAATCTTGTGGAAAATAATGAAATTAGATCCCTGGTGTTGTGACAAAGATGGGGCAGGATACATCAGTTCGATGTTAATAAAATTTCCATGAATGACTGAATACAATTAAGAAATTGTCAGTTGCGGCAATGAACTTTTGTAGCTCATAGATGTTTGCATCATTTGATTATGCTGGCAATTTAAAATTGTTTGTTAGTGTCTGTGTTGGGATATTAATTATGACCTTTATTACAGCCCACAATTAAACCAGTCATACAGCAACGCTTTGCACGTCTCGTGACGGTAAAAAGATCTGAACTGTTTAGAATGGGAGGGAGGGTTCTTGCCAGCCGTTGACCGCCCCGATCTTTCAAACTGGAAATGATTTGGAATAATGTAGTGTGTTCCATAAAGTAACAACAACAACTCACACAAAAATATCTATGACTAAATATATACAGTTGTCAAGAGCCACCACCTTGTAGATTTGTTTAAATACATAGACTGTGTGATATAATGAGTGGAGTGTGGTCTCAGAAAGGGAGGGGGGCTCAGTTCAATATATTTATCAGCCTGATCTATCTTGCAGAGCTGTTGTTGGGGTTAAAGCTATAATGCTGCGCACATGACATTCTGAGTTCCTTGGAGGAAAAAAGTGGAATCTTATTAATAAACTGCCCTGGGAGTGTGATTGAATGCTTAAAACAACTTGTTAAAAAATTGGCTGAGATCCTACATTGCCAACATGTACCAAAGCATTCAGTGAGGCAGCAGAGATAGCTGAAACACCAGGCTGAATACTTCGCCAAATTATAAATCCCAGGATTTCATAGCATTGTGCCATGACAGTTAAAGTGGCATTAAGCGGCTTTGTTTCTGCAGTGTAGCAGGTCACTAAGGCCTACTCTGCACTATAGAAATAATGCTGTAGACACTGCTTTAACTGTCATGGCTCAATGCTATAGGATGCTGGGATTTGTAGTTTGTGGGGGGTACCTAGGCACTCTGACAGAAAAGGCTACACAGCTCAGAAAACTACCAATCCCAGAGTTCCATAGCATTGAGACATTGCAATTAAAGGAGTGTCAAATTGCATTATTTCTGCAGTGCAGATCAGACCTAAGACTGCATCTGTTGTTGATGTTGTGTGCCTTCAAGTCATTTCTGACTTTTGTTGACCTTAAGACAAACCCATCACAGAGTTTTCTTGGCAAGTTGCTTCAGAGGGAGTTTGTCATTGCCTTCCTCTGAGACTGAAAGAGTGTGACTTGCCCAGGGTCAGCCAGTAGGTTTACATGGCCAAGCCAGGATCTGAACCCTGGTCTCCAAAGTCCAGTGCTCAAACCACTACAACATGCTGTATCTAAACTGCAGAATTGATGCAATTTGACACCGTTTTAACTGCCATGGCTCAATGCTAAGGACTTCTGGGATCCATAATTTTGTGAGATATTTAGCCTTCTCTGTCAGAGATCTCTGGTGCACCACAAAACTACAAATCCCAGGATTCCATAGCAGGGAGCCATGGCAATTAAAGCAGTATCAAACTACATTAAATCTGCAGTGTGACAGCAGCCCAAGGATGGTCTCCTGGCTGAATTCCCTCCTAACCTCTCTTAGCTGTCAACAGTTGGGAAGGTTAATTTTTCTGGTGATGGGATGCAGTAGGATCATCCCCCCCCCCCCCCCCATCCTATGGTGCATTGATGAATTGTGACAGGGGTCCTGCTTTAGATGGTCACAGGTGGAAGTGAGCTAAATAAATAAATAAATAAATAAAATTCATTTGGTTGCACCTTGATCACCATCAGAACAGACCTCCATTGCTCTCTGTTAGTCCCTTGAGTTTAAGGTGGGATTCAGGGTGCATTTATTATGATGGCAATGATACCACAATCAAGAATATGTAGCATAAATGAATATAAATGCAACAACAACAACATTAGACTATGAATCCATAAATGCAACATTAGATGCCAGCTGACTTCATTAATTAATTACACTCTTTTGTACATTTGGAAAGGCTCCCAAAGTGGGTAACAAACTCATTTAAACAAGCCAAGAGAGGCCCTGACCTCAGGCTCACAATAGAAAGAGGCACAACACACAAGGGAAAGGAGATGAGGGGTGGAAATGAAAATAGGAAATCTCAGCCACAGGTTCCTAATGTTGTGAGAATCATATGCGGAGCAGGTAGAAAGTGCTAAGGAAAGTTTTTCTAAGTCAGCTGTCTTTTCAAAAATGGCAAGTCTTTGTTTAAGCTCTATACAGTCTTGGACTTTCACTTGTACCAATTTAATTCTGTCCCTGAATTTCTCCACTGCCACCAATATCCTTGGCAGATGCTAACTACCAATAGCAGCCTGATAAGTTACAATCCACTCCCACTGAGACTTCCTTGTTGCCTGGTCATGTGATGTTGCTAGACCAGCTAAATCTTGGTGTTCAAGGATCGGGATATGTAGGTGTTTTTTTTATCATTTTCTTTTCATTCTTGAACCCCGATTCCATTTTATTATCAACTGTAAAACTATTTGTTTTAAGGATCTGTTGAACTACACAGTTATAGCACTCTGATTCCAATATGAAAACTATGGCTGAACCCTATGGAATCCAGTTGTTTGTGGTTTGATGAAGTGCTACAGCTCTCTGGCTAAGAATTCAAAATTTGTTGTTGTTTTTTTGATAACTGCCCTCGAGTTGCCTTTGACTCATGGTGACCCTGTGGATGAGACATCTCCAAGACCCCCTGTCCTCCACCACTCTGTTTAGGCCCTGTAAACTCAGGCCCATGGCCTCCTTGACTTTGTCTATCCATCTGGTGTGTGGACTTCATTTCTTTCTATTGCCGTTTACCTTTCCTAGCATTGTCTTGTCTAATGAGTCGTGCTTACTCATGATGTGGCGAAAGTATAAGATCCTCAATTGGATCATATTGGCTTCCAGGGAGAGTTCAGGTTTGATCTGTTCAAGGACTCATTTGTTTGTATTTTTGGCTGTCCATAGTATCCTCAGCACTCTTCTCCAGCACCACATCTCAAATGAATTGATTTTCTTCTTATCCACTTTTTTCACTGTCTAGCTCTCATAACTTTACATGGTGATGGGGAATACAATGGCTTGCCTTGGACAATGCAATAGACTGAAGAGTTACGGGTATATAAAAGAGATGCAGAACTGAATGACACATGGAATGAAGAACCATATGAAGATGAATCCCAGCTTCTAAAAAAAACAAGGTGGAAGCTGCAATAAGAGAAACTGGGGAAAATAATTGATGATATTCCAGTGGAACTGCTGCAATCCACACAGACAGAATCAACTCTAGTTTTAACTAGTATATGTCAACAAGTATGGAAAACAAAATGGTAGCCAACAGACTGGAAATGATCCATATGCATCCTCATCCACAAAAAAGAGACACAAAAGGCTGCACCAACAATAGGACCAATCCATGAATTTCCTAGGCAAGCAAAACTGTGCTCAAAATTCTGCAACATGGACTCCAACCATACATGAAGAGAGAAATCTAAGAGGTGCAAGTGGTGTTCAGGAAAGGATCAGGCACTAGAGACCATGTTTCAAGAATTCTAAATATCCTGTCCTAAATTGCAAACCCCAGGGTTCCATAGGAGGTTGCCATGGCAGTTAAAGTGGAATTGTAGTGCTTTAATTGTGTACTGTGAAAGGCCCCCTGGTCTCTCTCCCTCTCCCTCGCTCTCCCCCTCCCCTCCCCTCCTCTCCCTCCCTCCCTCTCCCCCTCCTCCCTCCCTCCCCCCTTCTCTCTCTGTTGAGTTTTACCATGATAGTTAGTGTCTCCATTATCAGTGGAAGGGTGAATCCATGAAACCAGGTGAAGGTACCAGTATTCCCTCACTTTTCTGCTTCAAACATTCAGTGGAAGGCATTTCCTCCTAACACAGCTCTTGCTTCCCTTGTGGAGAATGGGGAGGAGGGAAGCACAGAAGTGCCAAACTCTGTTGTTCTCACCAGAACCATATTGGGAGAGAAGAGCTGTTGCTAAAAGTTCAAGTCTGAAAAGTAAGGAGAAGACAAGTACCTTCACCCAGTTTCACAAAATTTTATGGTACCTTGTCCTACTTCTCATTCTGTTTGGGCTTAAAGTTACAAGAGCCTGGCCCCATATGCAACCTGGCAACACTAAACCATCCACTCTAGCTCCATGCCAGACCTGTCCTCCATTTGCCTTTGTTATGCTATTCTATATTAATCCAAGGCCTTTGCAGGCCTGTAACCACCTGGCACCTTGTTCCTCTCTCAGTGATATGTGTGCTGTGAAGCAGGATACTTGATAGAGAAGTACAAGACGGTCCCTATACATCAGAAATACCTGCCATGGCACAATAGCATGGTAGGAAAGGGAATAGTTACACTATATAAACTGAAATAAATCTTATTTATTCATTTATTTTATATTTTTACTTGAAGCATTATATATCCCAACACAGGATTTAAGATGGTCTGGAAAGGCTCAGTTTATGGTTTCCTTGATATGTGTGGCCTAGAAGGCAGCCTCTTGCATCAGGACCTTTTCAGTGGTAGCTCCTCACAATTGCACTCTTGCTGGAAATCCAGTTCTCCTTTTTACTATTTCATCCTTTTAGGGGTTGAAAATATATTGATGCGCTTGCTCCTCATAATGGTAAAGAAAAATTCCAAGCATCTGACTCATCATGTTCAGATGGATTCTGAGATTATTCCACAGTTCTATGTGTCTAGTCCACTGGTTCCCAAACTTTGGTCTTCCAGGTGTTTTGGACTGTTGGCTAAGATGGCTGGTGCTTCTGGGAGTTGAAGTCCAAAACACCTGGAGGACCAAAGGTTGTGCATCTCTAGTCTAGTCTATTGCAGGATTACTTCAAGGCCAGTGTTACCTATGCATATGAACTCTTCAGGTTTGAGGATACCAAAAGAGATAAGCAATATGGACACATCCCGTATAAATATGAAGAAATTATATGTATGAATTAATATGAATACATCTAATTTATAATTATATATTGCAGTTATACTTCTGTGTTGCAGTTATGGATTTACAGTCCCAAATTATGGATCTATAACTCCTCTATGTCCAGTAAAACTATACAGTCTTACTAGAATATTATGTAGGTGCCCACAGATGTCATAACTCTCCTCTTGGACAATTCAGATCAAGAGGAGGAGGAGGCAGATTGCCAGAAATCTGTAGCTCCTGATAATGGAGTTCTCTCTGAGTCTGGGGAGCTGGGGGCTGAGGCAGTGATGACCCTGCTCCCCATCAGGAGATGGCAGAGGTTGAAGATGACATAATCCCATTTTCTGTTCATCAGCAAAGAGAAAAATGCTGATCCCAATTATGGCTAAATAGTAGATGCTAAACTAATTAGACATCTTTGGCCCATAAATATCCCAGCAGTTTTGGCTCTGGCAACTGCCTTATCTTGTTGACTCTCTAGCATTCCTATTTTTGTTACCTTGGAATGGTTATGCTTTGATGACTCTATTTACTCCTTGCTAAATTCTTGTATCTGGGCTACTGACTGGTTTCAATGATTTTTGGACCAGCTGATGACCACCTTCATGCTTATCAAAGTCCACGTATTGGCACTTTTGACACCACAGTATATTTAAATAGATTTGTTTGCACATGTGTCCAGTGTATGTAAGCTTCCAGTAGAACAGTCTTTGCTAACCTTATATCCCTAGATGACTCAAACAAATTTCCATAATACTGAAATAAGTATACCTAGCCAGTATGGCCAGTGATCATTATATGGTCAACAGGCCATACTCCATGATCCTCAGCTGGCAGGGTCAGTGCCAACCCACAGTCAATATACTGGTTGGGCAGTAGTGATGAAGATAGTCATATCTTACCACTGAACATTGTAGACATGATCCTACATTAGAGCTGTGCAATATAAATTTTCACATGTGGAATTATGCATTAATTGTGCTAAGAAACCTTGTGCTGAATGGCAAAACATTGCACAACTAAATGTGCAGGTCCACATGCATCCATGTGCAACATACAAAACAGGCCCATGTGAAATGCATATCTGAGTGTTCGATGGCATTAGATGAACAGCTCTAACTCTTCAACATCGAACTGAACATGGATGTTCTGCATCAGAAAAGATATCCAGCCTCTTTCACTGTTCCATCAAAATGCTTATTCTATCAAACGTTTATCAAAAGTTCACATGCCTAAGACATCAACAAGATTCTGGCCTTTGTGCACTATGATGGACAGCAATTATTGACTGAAGTGAATTATTCTGGAACAAAATGTAAGATGGTGATGGTGATTATAATGATGAGGAGGAGGCTGGATAGCCATCTGTTGGGTGTGCTTTGATTGTGTATTCCTTCATGGCAGGGTCTCTTCCAACTCTATGATTCCATGATTTTATTATTTTATGATTGCATGCTGATGATGATGATGATGATGATGTCATCTCCAAGTATGTTCTTCACCATAAAAACAGAGCTAAAGGAGTGTGAACAGACATCAAGTACATATTTCTATGCATTTTTTAAAAGTCAAATGATCCAAAAAGCTGGTAGCCTATATTTAAAATGCTGGCTTGTTTTCTCCTCAGAGGCCCTCTGCAGTGGAAATCTGTGTTCGGCAATCGCTTCATGTATACCATGTCAATTTTATATTTTTTTTAAAAAAATGTTGAAAAAATATTATCCCAAGAACATACGTAAAATTATAAATATTCAGCACCTCAAGCGTTTGATATACTTTAGTGCACATGAACGGAGTAGCTGTCAAAATTACAACAGGCAACTCAAGTAATTATGCAGATTTATGCAAAACATTAACAAGAAGAATTAAATGCACAAATGAGGTGGCTACACTTGAATTGTTAAGATTATGAATAATTACCATGAATCTTTTTTGCTCTTAATATAACTTGTTTTTGATAAACAAAGCCTTAATTATCAGAATCCTTTGGAGAATATTGGTGACCTTCATTAATCTTACAAAACAAGTCTCTTGTGTTCTGCATTGTAAAAAAGCACACGCTTAGAATAAGTACACAGACCATGGGAAAAAGTGTATGCTAATGGCTACTACAAAACTGTTGTGTGCTATAGCAGCGGCTTTCTGTACGTACATAGCATTCAACACACACAGAAGAATTAAAATATGTGTTCAGGGGAAGATGTAATTTCTTAAAGATGAGAGACACTGGCATGCTGGAGACAGGATTCTGGTGGTTGGGAAGGACCAGCCTTGCCATTATGCAAAATAAGGCAGTGGACCAAGGGGTCATAAAAGGCTGGCAAATTCAGAGGCTCACAGAATCATAGCATTGGAATGAACCACAAGGTGCAACCCATTGCTGTGCAGAAATACATTACTAACATACACCCAAGTGGTGTGGCCATCCGACTTAGATTTAAACTCCCTCAAAGAAGGTGAATCTACCACTCCCCAAAATAAAAATAAAAAGCATCTGAAGAAGTAGACTGAAGTCTACAAAAGCTCATGCTGCCAACTTCTTTCTTTCAGTTAGTCTCAAAGGTGCTGCAAGATCTCTCTACATGTTCCCCAAAGCAGTCTAGTTCCCTGTTGAACAGCTCATACCATTCAGAGGTTCTTTCTTGTGTTTAGGTGGCATTTCTTTTCTTGTGATTTGAATCCGTTGGTTCATGCTCCCACCTTTGGACTAGCAGAAAACAAAAGTTATTTTGTTGATTATTTACTTTCTTATTATTATGCAAAGGGAGCTTGCAGAAACTTTGAGACTGTGTGAAAGAAGTTGCAGCATGACCTTTTGTAGACTGGGGCTGCTTCCTTAGATTATTGTATTTCTGCTGCCATCAATGGGATAAAGTGTTTATGGAATTTTCTACCTCATATACCCAAATAATCTGGCTGTCTTTAGGTATTATACATTTTGACTTGTGGAGGGGGTACAATTTACTGTTTTGCTTCAATCAGCAAAATATCTTGGATGGGCTGGGGCAACTCTGTAGGACAAGTTGAGTCTCCATCCCCTACAAACTAGAGGGACAGTAGGAAGGAAGATGTTGGATTAATATTCTTTAGAGGTAATAACCAACACTTTTTACCAGCAACCAATCTGGATACCATATTTTAAACCAATTGAAGCTTCCGAACTTGGCACAAGGGTAGCCCCATGTAGAACACATTGCAGAAATCGAGATGAGAGGTTACCAGTGTGTGTACAACCATTTCTAGCCCCCCCAGCTCCAAGTAGGCTCACAACTGGCATATGAACCGAAACTGATAGCAAGGACTCCTGGCTATCTTAAGGTGATAATGGACTGGATGAGGAAAAATAGACTTAAACTAAATCCTAATAAGACGGAGGTACTCACCACGGGGATTCCCAATCCAGATATGGAGATATGTCAACCAGTTCTAGACAGGGTTACACTTCCCTTAAAGGACTGTGTTTGCAGCTTCGGGGTGCCCCTGGACTCATCACTCCAGTTGTCATCACAGATAGATGTGAGGTCCAAGAGCACCAACAGGATCACTCATCCCTTGTAGGTACCATATATTCAGGGAGATGACAGGTTTCCATGTTATCTCCTGCACAGTTTACTGTTAATATACATTGATACTGCAGATCTATGTCTCAGTCCTCTTACCTTCTTGTGCCTTTTACCCAAATGTAAAGTGGCAAAATAGCAGTTTCTAATCTTCTCCCTAAGCAGAACTAGCTTTTGGTGGAATACTTTTGATCCATGAATATGTTTCCCAGAGAAAACATTGAGCAGCACACCAACATTTAGGGTGGGACTCATTTATGAACAACACCTTGTCTTTGGCAGGATTCATCTTTTTTCAAGAGAGGTTTTGATGGGAGATTCTTCAAAAATAAAACAACCTTTTGGTTTAAAGCAAAAAAGAAGTTATGATTGAAGCTATACCCTGAAAAGCAAAGTTTTCTTGTGTTGTTTTTTTTTTACCACAGATCAACTATTCTCCATGTTAACTCATGTTAATGGCCTTTGATACCATAGACCATGGTATCCTTCTGGAATGCCTGAGAGGGTTAGGAATCAGGGGCATGGCTTTGCAGTGGTTCTGGTCCTACCTCTTGGGTAGGTTCCAGATGGAGTTGCTTGGAGACAGTTGTTCAGCCAAGAGGAAGCTCAAATCAGGTGTCCCTCAAGGCGTGATACTGTCTCCAATGCTATTCAACATTTACATGAAGCCGCTAGGTGAGATCATTTGGAGATATGGGGTGGGTTGTTATCAGTATGACAACCTAATTTGCTACTTCAAGTCTTGGACTGCTTTGGTGACCAAGGTAGGCATCTCCCCTCTGAATGATTGTCTGAGGTCAGTAATGGATTGGATGAGGGAAAATAGACTTAAACTGAATCCAAATAAAACAGAGGTACAGGCCATAGGCAATCCTAACCCGGGAATGGTGATAAGCTCTCCTGTACTGGACGGGGTCACACTTCCCCTAAAGGACTGTGTTTGTAGCTTGGGGGTACTCCTGGACTCGTCAATTCAGCTGTCATCTCAGGTGGATGCAATGGCATCAGCTGATACGCCAAGTACGACCCTTCTTGAAACGGGAAAACCTAGAAACGGTTATACATTTGCTGGTAACCTCTCATCTCGATTTCTGCAACGCGCTCTACACGGGGCAACCCTCATGCCTCGTTCAGAAGCTGCAACTGGTTCAAAATATGGCAGCCAGATTGGTTACAGGGAGTTCGAAATTTGATCTTATTACACCTATCTTAAAATCTCTTCACTGGCTGCCTATTAGCTTCCGGGCACAGTATAAGGTGTTGGTCATTACCTATGAAGCCCTACATGGCTTGGGTCCAACTTACCTGAGGGAACGCCTCCTCCCATACAATCCTTCCCACATTCTCAGGTCCTCTGGGAAGAATTTCTTGCAGTCTAAGAAAACCAGACTGGTAATAACTTCCCAGAGGATGTTTTCTGTTGCTGCTCCAAAAATCTGGAATGACCTGCCAGAGGAGATCCGCCACATAGCATCTTTAGAGGCCTTTAAGAAGGCAATTAAAACAGATCTCTTCTGGCAGGCCTTCCCTAACTGACCCCTCGGAATGTTTACTGTCCAGTTGCATAGCCGTTCCCATCCGACTGTGATCATGATTGATATTATTGATATTATTGATTTTATTGGGAATTGTTGTTTTAACGTTATTTTAGGGTGGGAGGGAGTTTTAGGATTGGTTGTTTTTTTGGGGGGGGGGGGGTGGTGTATTTTTTTACTTTTGACTTGCTGTGTAGTTTTATTGTTCTTTTGTCTGTTGTTACCCACCTCGATCCAATTCAAGGAGAGGCGGGATACAAATAAATATTATTATTATTATTATTATTATTATTATTATTATTATTATTATTATTA
>NC_056522.1:12590519-12611267 GCF_019175285.1 Sceloporus undulatus
TTATTAAAACATGGGAAGTACAATAACATCTAAAATTCACAAAACAGTGTTAACTTTATTGGATCAACCAAAATGCACAAAATACAGGCTGCAAGCTTTCAAAGTAAGCATAGTACAGGCATTTAACCACTGCACCACCAGGACATAGATTAGAATCATAGAATTTGAAAAGACCATAAAGGCCATTCAGTCCAACTCCCTGGCATGCAGGAATACACAATCAAAACTGTCCTGACAGATGGCCATCCAGCCTCTGTTTAAAAACTCCCAAAGGAAATTCCACCGCATTCCAAGGCAGCCTATTCCTTTGTGGAGCAGCTCTTACATCTGGAAGTTTTTCCTAATGTCCATCTCTAGTAGGGTGTCATATGGCTATACTGAGACTGGTTACAGGGAACACATGACTCCTTTATTGCTCCAGCTCCACTGGCTGCTGGTCCAGTTCTAGACACAATTCAAAGTGTTAGCTATAATTTATAAAACCCCATACAGTTCAGGTCCAGGTTATCTGAAGAACCTTACTTTCCCATATGAAACTGTCAATGTTTTGAGATCTTCTATGGAGGGTCTCCTCTCTTTCCCACCACCCACACAAGTACCTCTGGTGGAAACACAGAAGAGGACCTCAGTGGTTGCTCCCATGATTGGGAACTCCCTTCCTATAGATATTAGGCTTGTGCCCTCCTTGGTATCTTTCTATAGGCAGGTGAAGAAGACTTTTATTATTATCATTTTGGCAGGGCTTTGAGGGCTGGTTGCTCAAGGGGAACCAGCTCTGCTGTTTTCTTTTTAATCCTTATGCTTTCAACTAGCTTTAATGTTCTTGATAGTTTAATTACTTTTTTAAAAGCAATTTTTAATCACCTTTTTGTATAAGGTGAATATTTAGCTAGGTTTGCTTTTATTGTTATAAGCTGCTTTGAGTTCCAAACTGAGGGAAAACATGGGATATTGATATTATAACAACAGTGGTGTGAAGCTGTTGTATCTACTTGGGTTGGAGTTGTAAAATACAAAAAGGGTCCATTGATTGTGCCTATAGCTTTGAGTCAGTATACTTTGGAAATGTGATCCAAATTTCCTTGCTTTGTGGAGCATAGATCTGACCATAAATTTTGACTTTAAACTGAGCTTGTTTGTTTCCTCTTGGGGAAGGAAACTTTTATCTGATTTAGAAAATCTCTGATAACCATCCATGCAAGAACCAAATTGTGGATAGACAGAACTGTCAAGCCTCAGGAAATAAGGCAAATGCAAAAGTCTAACAAAAGGAGCAAAGGCCTTCCCATCATGTCACTAAGCTTCTCAGAAGTAGTGGAAGACCCCAGCTGGTAGTCTAGGGGCTCGTTCCCACTATGATTTAAAGTGAATTGCTGATTGGGTTATATGTCTATCGTTCCCATTTGAAACCGGTTCCGATCCTACTTTGATCAATTTCTGTCGCAATAAAGTGAGGCAAATGCAAAAAACCAAAAACAAAACAAAAACAAAAAACAAAACAGTTTTTCCAGACGCTACTTTTCTAGCGGTTCTTTTGAAAATAATTGATTCTGAAACGTGTTCAACAAGAGGGAATGACAGATCTGAATTGAATCATACTGGAGGGGAGGGACTAATGGCAGAGGCGTGTTTACTATCCCTCCTTAGTTTTTGGAAGATCCACCATCCCCACCCACCCACCCATCCACAGTGCTGCTTTTGTGCTTGTGGTGTGAGCTATAGGTGCATGGTTTTTTTTTTAAAAATGATAGATTTGATAAATTGATTTTGCATATACTTGTAATCAGTGTGGCAAGTAGTTGCAAAACCAATAAGTCAAACTTTTTAAAAAAAAATAATAGAAAATTTGATTCATTGGTTTTGTAGCTCATATTGAGGCAAGTAGTTGCAAAACTACTGAATCGAATCTTCTATCAATATATATATATATATAGTTCCCAAGCCAGGCTGCCTGGGCTGCCACTTATGTCACTGATGATGCACAGATGATTGACATGCATTTTGAAGTGGTGCAAACTAGTGGGGATGACAATCATGCCAAAAAAGAAGCAATTACAAGGGGATAATGAAAAGATCTACTTTCATAGTGGGAACAACAGACCTTTTGGAATCAATTTACCAACCAGAGTGAAGGCGAATTGGAAACCATTTTAATGTAAGTGGGAATGAGCCCTAGAGAAATCTTCGCTATGATCCAGTAAAGAAATTCATAAATACCCATGTTTGTATGGAAGTTCTTTTGTTTTGCTAAATCAGAGGTTGTGTGAAAAGGAAGGAGGATACCTGAGAGGTAATGAAACATTTTCTAACTGGAACGAATGCAACAATACATATGTTTAAAAAAATCATTTTTTAAAAGAAAGAAAAACAGATATAGGAATCAGCAGGCTTGGATTTTGAATGTCCTTGACTTTAGAATTCTTCTGCAGACTGAAAAGAGAAAGAAAGAAAGAAAGAAAGAAAGAAAGAAAGAGTATCAAAACTAAAAGGCACAGGAAACAAAAGGCTACAGAAGGAACTTTTTGAATCTTCAAAGCAGTTTAGACTCATCATCTCAATAATACATATATTGAACCTTTATGCATGGGAATGAGTGCAGTACTCTGAGTGTTGGACTAGAACTCTGGAAATCAGAGTTTGAATCCTTTGTAAGCAATGCAAACCTGGTGGCTGATTCCTGGCAACTCACTTTGTCAGGCATACAGGAAGGAAATCCTTCTCCTATTAAACCTTGCCAAGAAAACCCTATAGAAGAATTGCTGTGAGCTAGACCTGATCTGAAGCCACAGAACAATTACAACAAAAACTTTCACTAGCAGGATGCAAGTTACACCTTACCCAGTGGGCCTTACTCCCATGTACGTGTGTATGGGATTCCAGCCTTGGCTATTGTCGTTGTATGCCTATAAGTCATTTCTGACTTATAGTGACTCTAAGGCAGAGGTTCTCAACCTTTTATCCTCCAGCTGTTTTGGACTTCAGCACTTAGAAGCCTTTGCCAGAATGGCCAATGATAAGGGAATCTGTGAGATGAAGTCAAAAACTTCTGGCGGACCAGAGGTTGAGAACCACTGCTCTAAGGTGAACTGCCTTAGGGTTCTCTTGGCACAATTTGTTCAAAGAGGGTTTGCTTTACTGAAAGTTCAAAGAGGGTTTACTTTTACCTTCTTTTGAGGCTGAGACTTGCCCAAAGTCTCCAAATGGGTTTCTGCAGCAAACCCTGTTCTCCAGAGTCCTCATCCAACACTCAGACCACTACAGCATACTGTCTTTCTTTTAGCATCACACTATATGAACTTGAACCTAGGATTTTGTTAAGGGATGGTGTACAAACAAAAGCAATAGTAATGGTAGCTTGTTCCTCTCAGTGCTGCATATAAGTCCTGTCTTTAGCCTAATCTAAAAATTACCTCCTAGCTCTACCATCTAAAGGAAGGATCCTCCTTATTCTGTTAGACAGCAGCTCCCAGCATTTCATAGCTGTGCAAGCTAGGGCTACTGTGACTTGCAGTCAAAAAACATCTGGAGGCCCACATGATTTCCATCCATGAACTGAAGCCATCCAGGAAACAACAGAAGTAGCTCTCTGAAGTAGGCTCTTGCCTCTTAAACATCATTCCTCAGATAATGAGTTATGCCATTTCTGCACCACATCCTTTAACTGTATTTAAAAAAAAAAGAAAAAAAAAGAAAATCAGTTTAGGTATCACACACACAAATTTTGGGAGTTGTAGTTTCATGTCTGTCTTGAGAATGTCCTTCCTTTTCACAGAACTACAATTCCTTGGGCTCCTTGTGGAACGGGAAGAAGCTCATCCAACCTGATTTTGTCTGCAATGCAAACTAGAATGTGGCTCGCCAATGCCATGGGACTTTTTCTCGCTCCTGTCTTCTGCCTCCTCTTCAGCCATTGCTTTTCCTTCGGTGGATGCCAATTTCCAAAGGCCCCCGCATCTCAGAGACTTGGCCAGCTGTTCGGCTGCAGAAAACCACAGAACCATTTCCATTTCTGCTTCACTGGTAATTTTTACATTGCCCTCCTTCATTCAGATAAACAGTGGGACCTCTCTGAGTCCCCTCAGTTAATTTCAGAATTAATTTGCAAGGCTGTCATCAACGGCGTAACAATTCACTGATCAACAGTTGCAGTTCTTCATAACACTGTCAACTCCCAGCTGCCACTGTGCCAACCCAGGCTTCATAGTTGTTGTTTTTCACCCCTCCTTCTCCTTTCCTCCCTTCCCCTCCCACCCCTTTCCCTTCTTTTTGCCCAGGCCTAGACATTATGCCTTGGGACTCCTGCTAAAGGAGGACTTTAGAAGCATTAAGTCTTTACTGCCAGCTACAATATCTCTTCCCTTGAGAGCCAGCTGTCAGATCAATGGTGTTTTTGTCATAAAAAATCCCTCCAAAGGGACTCGAATTTGTTTTGGCAAATGTCAAGTAGCTTTGATGCATAAAAACTAACTTAAAGAGGTCACATTTCGACAAACGTGTCTCTCTTGCACCCCCACTCCCCGCTTTTTTAAAGGTAGCTGCAGACTTATGTAATGCAAGAAAACAAATCTGGATCCTAAACAGAAGAGGAGCTTGGAGAGGGGTATTATTGGGATACATGGACAGGTGCATGTCGCAATGAGTTATTCTGTCTTGAGTGTGGAAAGTGTGTCTCACTGGCCCCGATGTCGGTGAACGTCAATCTGCCAAAAGGCATACTATGAGCAGCTTTATAGGAATGATCATTATTCCATGGGATCATGTAAGGTAAGAGCAGGCAATGCTTAATGTTAAAGATGCTCACTTGACAACTACATCATATGCTCCAATTGTCCTGATTGACCAGGGAGAGTCCTTATTTTTTGGCAGACCTTAGAAGAATTATTTTTCCTAGCCCTTGTCTAATCTGCACTCCAGAAATAATGCAGTTTGACACTACTTTAATTGCCATGGCTCAATGCTATGGAATTCTGGGATTTGTAGTTTGATTAGCTATTTAGTCTTCTCTGTCAGAGAGCTCTTGTGCCACTATAAATGAAAAATCTCAGAATTACACAGGATGAAGTCATGACAGTTAAAAGCAGTGTCAAAGTGCGTTATTTCTGCAGTGCAGATAAGACTTCTGATTTTCTGATCTGCTTTCATACAAAATCAGTAACTCAATTTTGTTCCACAGCCAATCCTTTCTGTGGGCTGCAGTGGATTTAAGCATTAATGTATCAATGGCCTGATCAAGTTTTTCATTCTTCAGGAATGAACTCAGAAAGGTTCCCAGGATATCTAAGGGCAGATTCACATCACAGTTACGGTGATATGATTCCACCTTCACTGCCCTGGTTCCATCTTATCAAAACATGGAATTTGAAGGGTTGGGGGGGGGGGGGCAGAGGAAAATTTAGAATTCCCAGCCAGAAAGCTGTAGTGCCACACCAAACTAAAACCCCCGGTTTCTATAGGATGCAGCCATGGCATCTAAAGTGGAATCATAGTGCTATAATAGTGCAAAGTGAGTAGGCTCTAAAACATGAGTGTGGGGAAGAAAGCATTTTGGAATTTACTCATACATCTCTGGGTGGTTTTTCAGTAAATCACTAAAGATTTCTGATTCCCAATAGTTTGAATATTTATATGTAAATCCTACTATCTATCCATCCATCACTAGATTGGATTCCAGACAGCCTTAGAGGGTTTAATGGTTGGGAATGCCGGTGATCCGGTCGATGCTCTGGTCAATACCTGGAACACCGATCTTACCAGGGCTATCGACATGATCGCTCCCAAGCGCCCTTGCCATCCCACCCCAAATCGGAGGCCCTGGTTCACACCAGAGCTGAGGAAGATGAAGCGGTTTGGACGACGGCTAGAGCGCAGGTGGCGGAAGACTCGACTCTTATCCGACAGAACTCGCCATAGGAACTTCCTTTGTTCCTATCGGGAGGCAATACGTGCAGCGAAGAGAGCCTTCTCCTCTGCACGTATTGCGTCTGCAGAGTCCCGTCCAGCAGAGCTGTTTAAGGTAGTGAGGGAAATGACGCAGGTGACCCCTGCGCCAAATCCCTTACTTAACCCGACGACGGCCTGCTGTGACACGTTTAACAACTTCTTTGCAGACAAAATCTCTCAGATAAGAGCCGACTTAGATGCCACCATTGAAACAGAGTCAACAGGCGAGGCGTCCAGTGACTCCGCCGATGTAGTCATACTGGATCAGCTCCAATCTGTGAGTACTGATGACGTGGACAAGCTGCTTGGTAAGGTGAGGAAGACAACTTGCCCTCTTGACCCTTGCCCATCATGGCTGGCCGTCCGGGGGGGGGGGGGATGCATTGATGAGATTCCTCACGGATATCATCGGTGCATCCTTCAGGGAAGGACATGTTCCATCTTGTTTAAAGGAAGCGGTGGTTAGGCCGCTCCTGAAAAAACCTTCCCTGGACCCCCTGGATATGAAGAATTATAGGCCGGTGTCATTGCTGCCATTTTTGAGCAAGGTGATCGAGAGGGCGGTTGCCCTTCAGCTCCAAGCTGTCTTGGATGAAGCCGATTATCTAGACCCATTTCAAACTGGCTTTAGGACAGGCTTTGGGGTTGAGACTGCCATGGTTGCCTTGACCGACGATCTGCGTCTGAGCATTGACAGGGGGAGTGTGACCCTGTTGGTGCTCTTAGACCTCTCAGCGGCTTTTGATACTATAGATCACGGCATCCTCTTGGACCGCCTGAAGGGGTTAGGTATTGGGGGCACTGCTTTGCAGTGGTTCCAGTCCTTCCTCTCAGGCAGGTCTCAGAGGGTGCTGCTCGGGGACTGTAGCTCCAGTAAGAGGTACCTCACTTGTGGGGTTCCTCAGGGGGCTATTTTGTCCCCGATGTTATTTAACATCTATATGAAGCCGCTGGGTGAGATAATACGGAGTTATGGTGCTGGGTGTTATCAGTACGCTGATGACACCCAAATCTATTTCTCCGTATCTCGTTCGTCGGCCTCGAATTCCGATGGCATCTCTCAATGAATGTCTCCAGGCGGTAATGGGCTGGATGAGGAAAAACAGATTGAAACTGAATCCAGACAAGACGGAGGTGCTCATGGTAGCGGCCCCGAAACCAAGAATTGGGTTGCAACCTCCAGTCCTGGATGGGGTCACACTCTCCTCCAGCGACTGTGTTCGCAGTCTGGGGGTGCTCCTTGACTCGTCGCTCCTGATGACAAATCAGGTAAATGCGACGGTCAGGAGTGCCTGTTATCAGCTTCGGCTGATACGCCAGCTGCGCCCTTTTCTGGAAGTAAGGGATCTCGAGACGGTTGTGCACGCACTGGTAACCTCACGCCTTGATTTCTGTAATGCACTCTACATGGGGCTACCCCTGTGCTTGACTCGGAAATTACAGCTGGTTCAAAACATGGCAGCCAGGCTTGTGTCAGGTACATCTAGGAGGGACCACATTACTCCGGTTTTGAGGTCCCTCCACTGGCTGCCTATCAGCTTCCGGGCCCAGTACAAGGTGTTGGTTATCACCTTTAAAGCCCTAAATGGCTTGGGTCCAAGCTATCTTAGGGACTGCCTCCTCCCGTACAATCCTCCCCGCGCTCTCCGGTCCTCTGGGAGGAACTTACTGCAGCCTCTAAAATTTAGGCTTGCGGCAACCTCCCAAACTCTGGAACGACCTGCCGGATGAGATCCGTCAGATAACATCATTAGACAGCTTTAAAAAAGCGGTCAAGACGGATCTCTTCCGGCAGGCCTTTCCAGATTAACCATCCCGGCCCAGGTTCCTGATTCCCTCATTCCTCCCATGGCCCCATCTTAGTGATGGTTGAGGATCAACAGAGGGATATCAGGGTTTTTAGTTTTTAATTGTTGTTTTTATGCATTGACATTGTGTTTTAATATGTTATACTATTTAATACTGTCTTAAGGGGGGGAGGGATAAAGTGTTTTTAATTGTCATATTTTATATTTTACTGTTGTCAACCGCCCGGATTGGTTTGCCAGAGGGCGGTATACAAATAAATATTATTATTATTATTATTATTATTATTCTTAGATGTATATGTAACAATCTTTCTTCCTATATGATGAGGCAACAAACTTTCAAATCTCTGGCCTCAAATATATAGTTGGTAGCGTGTTCAAAAACTCATCACTTAGGCCAAGCAGATTGATTATAAATCAATAAAATAAGTTTATTTTATAAACAAAACAGAATAAAAGATTGTTGATAATAAACAGTTGTGAACTTGTCTCTCAATCACTCAATTGTAGAGGTTTCTAGCAACTCTTATTTCAGATGCCACTCTTTTCCCAATCTTTAGACCTTCCTTTGGTCTAAAAGATCAAATTTACTCTTTTAACACCCTGTCCCCTCAGGGACTTCAAGACTATAGCCCTCCTCGGGACCAGTCTTTTCCCATCCCCACTCAACCAACCCCCTTCGACTTCTAACCCCCTTCTCAACTACCCCCGAATCTTTATAGCTCCAGCCGGCCTCTGATTGGTTCAGAGTCTCTGGCTCCTGATTGGCTGGCTCAAGATTCCGAGCACCACAGTATATTTCGCCTTTCTCCCCAATTGAGACTCAAGGAGGCTTACAAATGGCAGAAAATAGAATAAAAACACCCATAGGGGTTTATCACCTGCGGAGAAATGGGATTTAAACTGGATTTAAATTAAATTCAAATTTAAACAAAACCCTCAAATTTGAGAAGTTTATCACACCGAATGGCTGCTAAAGTGAAATCATGTGAAGTTGAACTGAAGTTAAACTGGAGGAAAATGCCACCTTTTTACTTTCGGAATTTCCCCAAAGTAAAAAGCTGCTGTTTTCCTCCAGTTTAACTTCAGTTTAACTTCATGTTACTTCATATTAACAGCAAACATCATGTGATAAACTTCAGCCATTTCCAGGTTTTCTCTAATTAAACTTTCATTTAAATCCCGTTCTTCCACGGGATCTCATTACTGTGATAAACTCCATAGTTTAAAACATATACAATTAATGGCATTAAAGAACAACAGACTTAAAACTCTTTAAAATCTTACTTTAAAAGAAAGAATAGAACACATGCTTTTGCTGTGTGCCTTCTAGTCATTTCTGATTTATAGCAACCCTAAGGTGAACCCATTATCATCATCATCATCATCATCATCATCATCATCATCATCATCATCATCTGAGGCTGAGAGTGTGGGTTCACCCAAGGTCACCCAGTGAGTTTTCATGGCTGAGAGGTGAATTGCACTGGCATCCCTAGGATGCAGTAACTCATGGTGTCACCCCACCATTGACCTTCTCCCATTTCACACCACGCAGAATCCTTAGCAATGCTTTTTTGCACTAAATCATAATTCACATATAGCACTGAGTGTAATGCTAATAGTTGACACAGAAACAACTGGCAAAATTAAAATTATACCTTCAAATTACAATATCATATGCACAACCTAAATGTATTTACATATGCATAGTGAAGATGTGGTTAAAATGTGATATTTTTAAAGAAAAGGTAAAAAGAATTTAAAAAAAATAAATAATTCATTTTTTAAAAAAATAAAAAAATAGAAATTTGAATTTTAAAAAATCTTTGGGTCTCTCTTTTATCATCCCACTGAGCCTCACCCCACTCCTACCATCTTTTAAAGCATTTTAAAGGGAAGCAGATGAATGCCACAGCCCATTTCTGCCAAAAAATAAGTGTTTGAGGAGCAGTGGTGTCACCCCCAGCTTAGAGTGCCACCTGGTGCAGTCCGCACTCCCCACATTCCCCTAGTGATGCCACCGGGGACTTGAACCCTGGTCTCCAGGGATGTAGTCTAATGTTCAAACCACTACAGCACACTGGTTCTATAAAAAGGCTATTTACATGTTAAAAACCACTTTCCAAAGGATTGCTGGAAAAGAAAGTTCTTTACCTGCCAGTGAATAGACAACAAAGAAGGAGCCATTCTAGTTTCGTGGGGGGGGGGGGGGGGGCTAAAGTGTAGGCACAGCCACAGAGAAGGTGGTGAGATAGAGAAAAGAGCTTCCTCTGTAGATCTTAAAAGTTTGGCCAGCCCTTATATATACCTGCCATGTATATCAATGTATGTCTGCCATACTGAGCATTGTATTAATGACACTACAATGTTCATCATCTGTTCCTTCCTAAAGTTTAGGTGGAACCTCTTTTCTTGATATTTGAACCCATTGCTCCTTATCTTAAGGCCTCTACAGACGGGTGGGTCAACACCGCCCATTTTTGCCTCAGAAGGAGGCCATGGCAACCACACGCTGCAGCCTCTGGAGGGACCAAAAAGAACCTGTTTATGGGTAGATTCTTTTTACGTCCCAGAAGGGGCACCATAGGTGCTCTCATGCACCATAATAATGCCCCTTGTGCGCAGTGCTTCTTGGTGCATGCCCATACACATAGCATGCACTATGATGACACTCGTGAGGTCATCATAGTGCATGCTATGTGTATGGGCATGCACCAAGAAGCACCCTGGTAGCATGGTAAGGGCTTTGAGACGCTCAGCCCTTACTTTGCCTGCAGGCTGGCATAAAGTGCCAGTCTGTAGTAGAGCCCCTTAGTCTCTGGAGCAGCAGAACATCATGATGAAATACAGAGCTGCTTTGACATCATTCTAGGAACCTATAGAAATAATTGTGCACTGCTGGGAGCAATTTTCAGTTGTTCTAGCTCTCCAATAAATTTTCCTTCAGTCCCCAAATTTTTTGCATTGTAAAGAGGGAGACACTGAAAATCATTCATTCCGAGAACTCTTCTATTTGCTATGTTTTCACGCCACCATAACTTTGCCTTTCCCTATTTCTTGGATGCGTACACTGTATTTCTAAATGCTCAATTGGAGTTTTCAGTTAGTACAATGCTAGAAATTTCAGGACTGAAGGCAGGTTACATTTTGGGTGGCAGAATTTTTATTTGGGAGGGACAATGTGCTCATTTCTCTCATGCAACTGCAAAGCTGCAACCCTAAATGTGGGCGCTTTTATTGGGAAAAATTAAAGGAGAAGGAAATCTGGGGTTAAGTGAGTTAAAGAGGGACTTTTGCCCCAACTTAAGTAGAAAATAAGGAGCCAGCATGGTGTAGGGGGGTTGAGTGTTGGGCTAGGACTGCCTCTGCACTGCAGATATAATGCAGCTTGACACCACTTTTAACTTTCATGGCTTCATCCTATAGACTCCTGGGATCTGTAGTTTGTTGTGGCACTAGAGCTCTGTGTCACAGAAGGCTAAATATCACAAAATTAGAAATCCCACAAATTCATTGCATTTCAGCCATGGCAGTTCAAGCTGTGTCAAACTGCATTTTTTTCTACAGTACAGATTCACTGGGACACTGGGAGACCAGGGTTCGAATCCCTGCTTAGCCAGTGAAACACACTGAATGATCTTGGGCAGGTCGAGCTCTCTCAGCCTGAGAGGAAGGTAGTGTCAAACCTCTTCTGAACCAAACTTGGCCAAAAAACAACAACCTGTGATAGGTTCACCTTAGGGGTGCCATTAGTTGGAAATGACTTGAAGGCACATGACAACAACAAAGCAGAAATGTGTGTTTTTTAAAAAAAAAAACTGGGTTTTTTTCAGTTCATGTCTCACAACATTATTGAATTTTGTGTTTATGTCCAGGCATGGGGAAGTGTGATCCACAGGTGCTGCTGGACTGCTAATCCCATTGTCCCTTGCCATTGACTATACTGACTAGGCCTGATGGGAATGACAGTGTAACAACTTCTGGAGGCCTATACTTCCTGACTGTATTTTGCTCTTTACTTTTCTAAGGATCTGTCTCTGACATGATATTCAAAGCACTAATCATTTCCATTCAGCAGCTACCCATGGCCTAACATCCCCGTTATCAGAAGACAGACACTTTTTAATTTAAGGGGAAAAATATATTTCCCATTACCAAGTGCAGAGAACATCAAAATGTCAAGTGCAACTTAGCTTTCGAATTCCCTTCAAAGCCCTTCATTAAATCCTAAAGCTGCTAACAAGGGTCCTCGCTACTCCACCTACCTAAGGCTGATACATAATTGAGATACTGCTTTCTTTAAGTTAAAAATAATAAACAAACATTATTAAGCGGCATTTATTCCTGGAGTGCTTTTTTACAGCTAAAGCATTTATCGGCATACATGCTGGAAGGAATTGCACAAAACGCTTTTAGTTTTTAATCAAAATCCTTTTAGTTGCCTGACTTCCTTTTCCTCTTAGCTCTCTTGGGCTATTATCAGATGCCAACCTTCTCCAACTTGGTACCCAAGTCCCATCTGCCACAGCCTGCATCATCCACATTACTGGTTTCTGTCCCATCATCCTACTTACTGGTTTCTGTCCCTAGCAAGCTACTGTCCCCATCCCTCCACTGAGTACTTCAGACATAATGCTAAACTATGATTTAGCATTTTGAGGTTAAGTGAACCTCATTTCTCCCTACCAGAACTGATCACAGGTTTGTATGATCCCTGTCTAAATGTACCTCCTGGTAAAATTGTGAGGACATAAGTATCATCCACTTCTTTTTCAGAATAGAATAGAATCATAGAGTTGGAAGACCACAAGGGTCATCCGGTCCAACCCCCTGCCATGCAGGAACTCACAGTCAAAGCACCTCCAGCCTCTGCTTAAAGACCTCCAAGGAAGGAGACTCCACCACTCTCCAAGGGAGTGTGTTCCACTGTTGAACAGCCCTTACTGTCAGGAAGTTCCTCCTAATGTTGAGGTGGAATCGCTTTTCCTGTAGCTTGCATCCATTGTTCTGGGTCCTAGTCTCTGGAGCAGCAGAAAACAAGCTTGCTCCCTCCTCAGTATGACATTCCTTCAAATATTTAAACTATCATATCACCTCTTAACCTCCTTTTTTCCAGGCTAAATATCTCCAGCTCCCTAAGTTGTTCCTCATAGGGCATGGTTTCCAGACCCTTTGTGGTGGAAATTCTTTGTTGAAATAAAAAGCTGTAGAAAGATGGAGTCACCTTTGTCAGCCAGAGAGATGGTTTTTGAAATAAAAGCTTGGAGTTTAGAAAAAACTAGAGCAAAGGAATAATGAGTGCATCTTGACCTGGATGGAAGCTGGCACCAGTAAAAAAAGACATAACATAAACTACTGAGATAAGGATACATAGTTGACATTCAGAAGCAAGGTTAGAAGGAAGGCTAAAGGAGGGGGTAAGGAGTGATGATGCAGTTTTAATGTATGCATGTATTTCTGTTCTGACTGTAAGAATTCTGTATGTTTAAATTGTAATTAGCCAATCAGGTGCATTGAAGAAGCTTCTTTGTCTTCAATAATATAAAAAGAGCCATTTTGTCTTGTTCGGGGCCTCAGCTTTTTGGAACTTGAATTCCACTGAGTTCAATGTTTTCCTTTGTCGACAATTGGAAATAAACTTATGGATTTTCAATTACTAGGTCCTCTTGCCAATTCTTTTGCTCTGTCAGTCCTAGATTTTTAAGTTACCTGAAATTTCTGTTACACCTTGACTGTTTTAGTCGCTCTCCTTTGGACACGCTCCAGTTTCTCCACATCCTTTTTAAATTGTGGTGCCCAGAACTGGGCACAATATTCCTGGTGGGGCCTGACCAAAGCAGAATATAGTGGCACTATTACTTTTCTTGATCTAGGCACTATACTTTTATTGATGCAACCTAAAATTGCATTGGCCTTGTTAGCTGCCACATCACACTGTTGACTCATGTTCAACTTGTGGTCTACTTGGACTCCTAGATCCCTTTCACATGTAGAACTTTATCGCATTGGGCTTTAGGGCCACTCTGAGAACGGCCCGGCAGGAAACGGAACGAGTGGGGGACGGATTTTACCACACGCACCCGTCCCGCACTCGTTCCGTTCCCCCTCTCTCCTTCTTCTTTCCGTTCCAGAGGGAATGCTTTTGAGAACTGTTCAGAACAGTTCTCAAAAATTTCCCCCCTCGGAACGGATTAAAGAACGGAAAAGAGAGCGGAACGAATGAGGGACGGGTGCGTGCGGTAAAATCCGTCCCCCACTCGTTCCGCACTCATCCCTGCTCCTTCCGTTCCGTGCTCAGAACGGAACGGAAGGAGACAAATGCGATAAAGCTCATAGTCTCATTCAGCCAGGTGTTCCCCATCCTATATCTGTGCATTTCATTTTTCCACCCTAAGTGCAGTACCTTACATTTGTCCGTGTTGAATTTCATTTTGTTAGCTTTGGCCCAGTTTTCTAGTCTATTCAGGTCATTTTGAATTTTGATCCTGTCCTCTGGAGTATTAGCTATTCCTCCTAATTTGGTGTCATCTGCAGATTTGATGAGTATGCCCCCAATTCTGTCATCCAAGTCATTGATAAAGATGTTGAATAACACTGGCCCCAGGACAGAGCCCTGTGGGACTCCACTGGTCACTTCTCTCCAGGTTGAAAAGGAGCCATTATTGAGCAACCTTTGGGTTCAGCCAGTCAACCAATTCCAAATCCATGTAACAGTTGCCTTGTCTAGCCCACATTTTAAAAGCTTGTTTGCAAGAATGTCATGGAAAACCTTGAAAAAGGGCTTACTGAAGATCTGATGTGTGTCTCAAAAACAGCCCCATGGCCTAGACTTTGCCCACTCCCAGTCTATAATGTTACTTATTAAAAGAGAGAGAGAGAGAGAGGGAGGGAGGGAGGGAAGTCTGAAGATGAAAGGTTGAGTAAAGAAGTCTAGATGAGGTTAGAAGGTGACAGCCAACCAGCACCATGAACAGCCATTTTCTTTTGCAAAACAGGAGAACGTTTACCACCATTCACTCTTGAGCCCGACTCTGAAAAAGAATATGGGTAGATTAAGCACAATATGGATCCCTCTGGACTTGGCCTGTGGTTCCATACATGACCTGTCTTCTCCTTAAGCATGTGCATTTGATTACAGGAAATCACAAACAATCAGTTCACCTGGACACTGATTAGTTTGGTCCCCTTGAAGGCCACAATTCAACCTTCAGTTTTTCAGATTCCAAAGACTTGTTCAGCTTGAACCAGCCAAACAGCAAAGCCTGTGTATCAACATCAGCACTTACAGTGATATAAACAACTTTATTTTTTCCTCCTCCTTCAGAAGCCAAGTAGAAAGACCGTGTAATCAGCAGTAATTATTGCTTTTGAAAATGTAGAGCTTTACATTTTGCAAAAATCCTTCTCTTTCTTTTCCCCCCTTTTAATATATATAAATACAGGAAGCTTCTCAAAATACATTTAGTCAAGTCAACAAAGAAGGGGGGGAAATATCAAACTAAGTTAGGACTCTCAAGTGTTATTTGCAGCAATCACGAAAAAGTCAATTTTGGCTTAAATCATGATTGTCATAAACACTCACAAAACATATTATTTACCAGATGGCAATTTCACTGAAGCAAACACATCGAACTTATGTTTCATTATTGTCAAATAAGGATGAACTTGCCACTGGGATAACCTCCAGTACTTAAACAAACACTTC
The DNA here is from genome assembly GCF_019175285.1 of Sceloporus undulatus. Taxonomy (NCBI): domain Eukaryota; kingdom Metazoa; phylum Chordata; class Lepidosauria; order Squamata; family Phrynosomatidae; genus Sceloporus; species Sceloporus undulatus. Next base: position 12,605,976 of record NC_056522.1, read on the forward strand.
TCTGCACACAATAGATGATACAGCTTGTTATTTGGGAAGCAAGCCGTTCCAAAGAAATTCACATGACTCAGCAATGACAGTCCCTTCTAGCCAAGTGCCGGGGAGGGGCTATAACTCATTGCCAGACCATACACTTTGGCAGCAGAAAATCCTGTGTTCGATCTTCAGAAATACATCATAAGAACTGGGGTGGGGAACTGGTTTCCTTCTAGTTGTTGGACTTGAACTGTCATCATTCTTGGCAAGCAATATCTGGAGGAGAATTGCCTTCCCCAGGCATTCTAGATGAAAATAGAGGGCCATGGTGGTGAATCAAGGACAGAACTTTATTGAAAGAAATGCATTTCAATCCTACACTTCAAGAGATCAGGTTCTGAATAAAATGGGAGGCCTGAGTTCAGAACTCGTGCAATCTAATATAGAAGGCACCAAGTCAACTTACATTGTGCATGTGCCAGGGTAACTCTCCATACAACTCATTATCTTACTAGGCTAAGCATCAAAACTGACCTTTTGCTTCATACTGTCAGAAGACCTTCAACTTTTACATGCCAAGAAGGAAGGAACATGCCAAATGTAACTCTAACCATGTCAGAGTTCCTGGTGGAAAAGTCCCTGAAACCAAGGCACATAATTCTGAAGAAATACAAGCATTTTTCTATGTTAGCCCAGGCAGGATCATCTTAGAAACTCCTTGCCCTGCAGGACATGGATTCTGGAGTATCTGGAGTACTTGGTAGATTTGGAAGAGACCCTCTAAGTAGAGAGGCTGGTGGCTCAGATGTCACTGATGATGGGACTAATAATTCTATTTCTGCAAGGGAGCAGGTTTGATTCTATCTTCTTTCAGGAGTCAAACACATGAGCTATCCATGGTCCTGATTCTACTTGAAAAACAAAGTCCCAAACTTTGGATAATTTTACGTAGCTACTTTAATGTTTAGGTTAAAAACCAGAGAAGATTCACATTCCACTATCATCAAACACAATAGCCTTCAGTATATTTGACACATAGTGGACCATAGTGGGGGGAGGTTCCATAAAAGAATGGAACTTTTCAAAAAAATTAAAAAATGCAACATTAGCATTTTTTACAGATTGAAAGTTATTCTGTTATTTTGGGGACATAAAATATGACTATGTACAATTTGATTTGGCATAAAATTATCATAATTGGTATATTAAAATACAATGTATTCTCCTTTATGGGTCTGAAACATGGGTCACCTATCGCCAACACCTACGACTCCTTGAACACTTTCATCAGCGCTGTTTACACACAATTCTAAATATACACTGGACTGACTATGTGGCAAATGTTGCTGTTCTTGAGCAAGGAGGGATCACCAGCATTGAGGCCATGCTACTGAGGACACAGCTGCACTGGACAGGACACGTTTCTAGGATGAAGGACCATCGCCTCCCCAAAATAGTATTCTATGGTGAACTCGCCACAGGTCAGCGTAAGAGGGGTGCCCCAAAGAAGAGATACAAGGACTCCCTGAAATAACATCTCAGGCTCGGCCAAATTGATCACCAGCAATGGTCCACCCTGGCCTCGCATCAGGAGGCATGGAGATGCACTATCCACGATGCTGCAGCATTTTTTGAAAGCTCACGCCGAACGAGTCTCAAAGAGAAAAGACAACGCAGAAAGAACCACAACCCAGAAATATCACTCAAGGAGACTTTCTGCTGTGCTTTCTGCAACCGGACTTGTTTATCTCGGATTGACCTTTTTAATCATCAACGCGCTTGTAGATAGTGCGGGATGGGTCCTTCCTGAATCTTTGTTCGCAAAGAGAAGCCAGAGAGATTTCAACAATTATTACAAATACATGTCAGTTTTTTGTGGGTTTTTCGAGCTATGTGGCCATGTTCTAGAAAAGTTTATTCCTGATTTTTCACCAGCATTTGTGGCTGGCATCTTCAGAGAATGCTGACCTGGTAAATTCTTTGAAGATGCCAGCTACAGATGCTGGTGAAACATCAGGAATAAACTCTTCTAGAACATGGCCACATAGCCCGAAAAACCCACAAGAAACTATAAATAAATAAAAAATAATTTTTTTATTTATATACCGCCCTTCCTGAGATCAGGGCGGTTTACAACAAATATCAAAACACAACATATACATTCAAATAAAAACAAGTACACAGCAACAGAATAAAAGAATAAAAGCCCCCGTTAGTCAGCCCTCCTGTGGAATACGGAGGAGGGGAGGCCTACTAGGACTCTAATTGGAGGAATGCGATCTTAAATAGAAAGGTTTTTAAGTCCTTTCTAAATTGGGCCAGGGAGGTGGCCGAGTGGAGCTCTGTGGGCAGCGTGTTCCAAAGGGCCGGGGCAGCGATGGAGAAGGACTTCCTCGTAGTAGAGGTCAGCCTAGCCCCTGGCACCCTAAGTAATTGCTGCCCAGATGTTCTGAGGGTGCGGGACGGAATGTACGGGGAGAGGCGGTCCTTCAGGTATCCTGGGCCCAAGCCATTTAGGGCTTTATAGGTCATCACCAACACCTTATATTGTGCCCGGAAGTGAATAGGCAGCCAATGCAGATCTTGGAGCACCGGTGTTATGTGGCTGGCCCTGGAAGTACCAGTGACCAGCCTGGCTGCCATATTCTGTACCATTTGTAGCTTCCAGGTTTGGTATAAGGGTTGCCCCAAGTAGAGTGCATTGCAGAAATCCAATCTCGAGGTTACCAGAGCATGTACGACAGTTTCAAGGTCCCTCTGGGCCAGGTATGGGCGCAGCTGGCGAATAAGCCGAAGCTGATAACAGGTGTTCTTGACCGTCGCATTCACCTGAGCAGTCAGGTGAAGCGACGAGTCAAGAAGCACCCCCAGACTGCGCACGGAGTCCTTCACAGGGAGCGTGACCCCGTTCAGGACAGGTGGAACCACCGCCATTCCTGGACCAGGGGAACCTATCACAAGTACCTCCGTTTTCTCTGGATTCAATTTGAGTCGGTTTTCCCTCATCCAGCCCATTACTGACTCCAGACATGCCACGAGAGGAGAGACGCCATCCTCAGTCACTGCATCAGTCGGAGACATAGAGAAAATGATTTGGGTGTCATCAGCGTACTGATAACCCCGCGCCCCATGTCTCCGGATGATCTCTCCCAGCGGTTTCATGTAAATGTTAAATAGCATGGGAGACAGAATGGCTCCTTGAGGGACCCCAGTTTTAAGGGCCCGCTCATTGGAGCACACGTCTCCCAGCTGCACCATCTGGGACCTCCCAGAGAGGTAGGAACGGAACCACTGGAGTGCAGTGCCCCCGATTCCCACCTCTGCCAGGCGCCCCAGAAGGATACCATGGTCTATGGTATCGAAAGCCGCTGAGATGTCCAAGAGCACCAACAGGGACACGCTTCCCCTGTCGATGCCCAGACGGAGATCATCGACCAAGGCGACCATGGCCGTCTCAACCCTGTAACCCGCCCGGAAGCCAGTTTGAAATGGGTCCAGATAATCCGTTTCATCCAAGACTGCCTGAAGCTGGATTGCAACCGCCCTCTCGATCACCTTCCCCAGAAATGGCAGCAGCGAAACTGGCCGATAATTATTATGTACCAGGGGGTCAATGCAGGCCACGAAAGCCTTCAACTACACATGTCAGTTTATTTCTTGATTTAGTGTGAGTGTTTCCAAACATAGACCAGATTATTTCAGTGCCCCCTAAAGGAAGAAATGCATCTTGCTCTTACATTGGAGAGTTCAGTTTGTAACCTTGGACTTGCTTGTCCTCATTCAGTGCACAGAAATTAGAATAATCTGATACTGTATATAGTTTTTAGAAATGATTTGTAGAATATATGAATATCTTGTCTTAAAGATTTTATTTATCATGCTAAAATAAAACATTCCATTGGCTTTCTTCCTTTTTTTTCAATTTTTCTAATTTTTTGGAAAAAACAAAACAAAAAAGGCTTCAGGGAAAACAACCAGAAAAACAGTCTTTTTCCAAATTTTTCCAGTTTTTTTCCCCAGGCCTTTTCATCTCTGAAACCCAGTTCTGTTCTACTTTGGTCAAACCTCACCTAGAATACTGTGTCCAGTTCAAGTAGGATCTTGGATACTATAAGTTCTGGAAACTAAGCCCTATGGCTTAGTGAGCTGGATATGTTCATCTGAAGGAAGAAAAGATTGAGAGGGATGTCTTGTAAAAGATAGAGCAAGCTTGTTTTCTGGTGTAGCAGAGACTATGACCTGAACTAATAGTTTTGAATTACAAGAAAAGAGAGTCAATGCCCTGTCACAAAGAAGAGATGAGAGATTAAAATGAACAGATTTGCACATCTTGCATGATGCCCCATTGTGCATCATTGCAATTTACTAGCATGTGTGTGTATTATGTCAGCGATGTACTTCTACTATTGAAAAGTTATACATCATAGCCTTGGATGCAGAATTTCAACCATGGACATTTACAAACTGTGCATCATAAAGTGCCAGGGATAGAAAAAATATTCCCCACCAATAACTGAAAACAATGTTTCTTTATTATTGAGAGAACTTGACTAGAAGAATCCTGGACTGATGGGAATCCTTGCCATTTGTGACTGAGGCCCGAGATAGACGGGCTGAAAGGGGCATGGCGGCGGCAATACTAGGGTTCCAGACCATGCAGCAACCGCACGGTATCGAACCCTAGTACGTAATGGTGGCAGCCTGATGGTGGCATCCTGTCCCTGGCTGCAGCAACCCTCTGGAGTTAAAATGGGTTCCTGCAGAACACCATTTTCAGGCAATCTGTACCGGGCCTTACTTAAAATGTGTGAGAAATTATGCAGAACATTTGTATGTGCATTTGTATTTCTGAACAGAAATATTATTTTCCACATAGAAAATTCAGTTTCCTACATAGCAGATCCTGTAGTCAGGGTCTGATTCAGAAACAGAGTTTTCTCTGCAGAAAATGATGCTGTAGGAAACTGTATATCTGTGCCGAGTCAAGGAATTTTTTTGTAGCTTTTACAATGAAGTGTGCCAGAATCTGATTATTCCACTACTGAGAAAACTTGTTGGATGTTCTGTCCAATTTTATATCCGGTTCTTGGTGGAGAATCCCCAAATGTAACTTGGCTGTTGCTAAATTTCTTTCAGCGAATTAGAGCTCTCTATTTGTTTTAGATAAAGCTGGTAGCAATCATTCTATTCTTTTTACTGTACTATTTATTCTTTTTGGACGTTGTTTTTAATTTCATGTTTGAGTTTTCTATTGGATCTATTGCATTGATGATGATGATGATGATGATGATGATGATGATGATGATGATGATGATG
>NC_056522.1:12611277-12616467 GCF_019175285.1 Sceloporus undulatus
TATATCTGTGCAGAAATAGCAATTGCAATGCAGAAAATGAATTTTAAGTGCAGAAAATGTTGTTTCCTACACAGAAATGCCATCTTTTCCCACAAAGCAACCTTGTTTGGATTTTGTGCTGAATAAATTGCAAATTATGATAGTTTTCACTTTTAAAAAATGGTGCAGTTCTGAAGACTTGCTCACAGAAGAAAGAAAATTACTAAAATTACTCATTGCTTCTTTCAGAAAGAAAATTAGTGAAGAATTACATCCCTAGAAAGCACTCACATTTCATAATGCTCACAAAATACTGCTTAAAGACACTTTGATCACTGGGAGAGGATGTGCTCGTTCTACCAATATGAATCATTTAAAACACATGCACAGACACAGAAGTGAATAAACAAATGACCCATAAAAAGGGAAATAAACCCACATTGAAAGGACAAAGAAGTGGGATAGGAGCTACAGCAGCTAAAACTCAATGAGTACTGTGTTGAAGATGCTCCATTCCTCTCCTTTACCTCCCAACAGACTTTTATACATACACACCTAATAGATGACTGCAGTATGAAGCTATTTAAATGCAAAGGAAATTCAGGCCCTGCGGTCACCAGAAATTTCTCATTGATTTTCACAAAACAGACTCTCACCCTTATTGAGCTATTATGATCCTGCAGTCCAGAGTTTATTAAACTTACAAAAGAGTATTATTATTATTATTATTATTATTATTATTATTATTATTATTATTATGCATGTTTGTTTGTTTTTTACCCCATTATGGAGTCAAAGCATCACACCTTACAGGAATTCCTAAAATAATACTACTAGTGATAAAATACAAGTGAATATGAAGACCTATTGCTATTGGGGGAAATAAGCTTTTTGGATCTCAGTATGAATAAATAGTAATATTATAGCAGAAATGTACCTGGTTTTAGAAGGAAGACTATTTTGCAATGGGAATTTTGCATTTAGTTGTATGTGGATGCCAGGCCATTGCAGTGACTAAGAATCAGGTGCCCCCATTGAGTTGTTAACAGGTGGCTAGTCTAAAGGAGAAAAAGTTGCTGTTGTTATTATCACCATCACTGTCATCAAACAGCGTGCAAGAACAATTGGGGTAAAAATAAATCAATACATCAACATTTTTCTTTGGCTCATATAAAAACAAAAAGCTTTTGTTTCATTTTCCCTACAGTCACAGATCAGGAAAAATTGGAGGCAATGGTCTTGGAGTTTGATTTAACTGTCCCCATGTAGGGAAGATTGGCTGTAAAGGATAGAGTATTATAAGGGATGCACATAAGATAAATGTTTCTCTATAGAAAATTCAGGGATGTCTAGATGGCTCTCTAGGGACTTTGGGGTTCTGCTTCCAAGATACAACAATGCAGGAATTGGATGGGTCATAGCCTGTCTATACCATCAAATGGTACCTTGTTGTTCTTAAGTACTACCACATCAACTTTGACTTATGCTGACCATATGAATAAAAGACCTCTAAGTCTCCTTGTTATTAATACTTCTGCTCAGGCTTCATAAACTCAGGGCTATGACTTATTTGATGGAGTTAATCCACTTGTAAAGTGGTCTTCCTCTTTTCCTATTACCTTCTACCTTACCAAGCGGTATTGTCTTTTCTAATGGGTCCTTTCTTCTCGTGGAACATCTAAAGTACGACAGTCTCATCTTGGTCATCTTGGGTGTGTTACAAACGCGCCTATAGTACTTATCCAGTACGTACTAGGGTTAGGAAGGGGCTGTTAAGGAAAAAGCAACATGGGATATACAGTGAATGAAATAAAACATGTATGTGAGAGTCAGGATGACTCAGCAGAAACAATTAGGAGCCACACAGGTGTGAAAGGTAATGTAATTAACAAGTCCTAAATGCCAAGGACAGAAATGCAAAGTGGATAATTGAACACACCTGAGAATTGTTAAGTGGACAAGGCTGCGATGATGAAATCATTAATTGTGGGATGATCCAAGAGAGCCAATGAAAATGGTTGTACACGCCCACTGGGTGGAAACAGACAAGAGTGGGTGGTATTTTGCAAGGACTATAATAATGGCTATGAATCCCAATGTATTTTGTGGGTAGTAGAGGAGTAGTATTGGATAGTTTTGGAGCTGTATATAGTAGAATAAAGTAGATCTTTTATATAAGACTACTGAGTTGTCTGGTGTCTTGAGTGAAGATACAAGAGCCAGCTGGATCCTGAAGAAGGGTGAAGACTTCTGTGGAGCAAGAGTGAGAAGGCTTGGAGAGTTTGTCAGGGTCTTCAGCCTATTCTCTGTAACTCTGCTGCTTTTGAGCAAAGCTTTAACCACTGGCCAAAACTGGTCAGCGTCGGTGCGTAACAAGGTGGTGAGTTCGAGCCAGAGGTGAAGAGCTACCACTCCCATCATCCCTGACAGGGGCATCACTTTCTGATGCCCCTAACCCTAGTACGGACTGGGTCCATACAAAATGGCAGCGCCCATCCACATGGGCGTCCAGATGTCACGCAGCGCTAATGATGCCGCAAGTGTGCCATTGGCGCCTTGCGGTGTCATTAGCGCGCCACAGAAAGAAGCACCATTTTGGAGCTTCTTTTTGCTCCGTGAGGGAGCCGCGCGGTTTGGCTGCTGCGGCTCCCTCGTGGAGCAACCGGCAGCGCCGGCAGACCGCCACTTTTAGGCGGTCTGTAACGCCCCTTGGTTTCTAGGGAGAGTCCATGCATGATTTGGTCTAGGACTTATTTATTTGTCATTTTGGCACTCCATGGCATCCCCAGAAGTCAGGAAGGACATTCCACAATCAGAGTTCAGGGAAGAACATAATGCATTTAGGATTTTACATGCCATCACCAAAAACTTAAATTGAGACCAGCTGTGCATTGGAAACAAGTACAATCCTTCAAACTGTGTCATCTATAAGATGTTCCCAACAGCAGTCTTGATGCTGTGTGTAGAATAGAAGATAGTGGTCTATGCAAAATTAATTGTTTGCTTTAATATAAGCCAGTTTCCAATATTCCTGAAATAAGTAACAGATTTTTAGCATATCTAAGCTTTGTAAACCAGTCTCGAATCCATCTACATCAGTACTTCTCAGAATATCTGAACTGAGGGATCGACAATAACTTTCTTCCAGTATGCCAAGGACTGGTATCATCTTTTTCCCCCATTGGCCATAACTGGTTCTTCCTTTCCTGGAAACTCTCCAGGGACCAGCTGCGCTCGATGCCACAGAAATTGACCCTGGTCCAAGAAACATAACTTTGATCTAGATAATTTACCCATTTAGATGACTTAATGAATGAATCCATGTTCACATGCTTTCTAAGATAGTCCACCTTGGCACATCTTGACTGGAATCATGTTGTTTAGTTCCAAGTACAGTAGGTACATTCGAGTCATTTGATAAGTCTGGCACTGGCACAGAGGGACATATATGTCAACAGTCACAATGGAGGGCTCTAGATCTTCCAAGAAACTTTGGAAAAAGTTAAAAACAGTAAGGTTTTTTAAACTCCATTTTAAGAGGGGTATCTGCCAGTTTTGTGCTGAATGGGCAGAACATCATCTGGACTATTCCCAACTGACTTGAGGATTGGGTCTTGCATCATCTGATCTTTCTGTCAAGAGAATGGGGAGGGTCCATTTTATTTAGCCCATGCAGATAGGGCCTCAGTTCTTTCAAAATGTATGTTCTATAGGTTTTTGTCCCATATGTGAATTACTGCAACACTTGAAACACTGCAAGACCTTTCTGTACAAAAAGGCATTTAATGGTCAGGGATGAGCAAGTGCTTCTTTTAATGCTATTCTGCATATCAGAGTTTCACTTTAATGCACTTGTGCATGCCAGAGGAACTCTTTGCCTTGGTGCACAACTTTTTTTTCCCTTTTTTGCCACAGCACATTTCTCAGCAGGAATAAATAAACTAATCATTAGCAAACCATAGGGATTCCAGGATTATATCCCTGCAGACCCAAAATGAAGAAGAGTCTATCTAATGAAAGTGGTGGTTTTTTTTATCAAACAGTGTTTTCTCTTGCCTCCCTTTAATAATTATCTGAGTCTATTTCTCCCCCTCCCAGCTCACCAGATGTTTCTAGCCCCTTCGACCATCATCAATATGTCATTAAATGAAATCTCATTGACTGGAGCTTTAGAGCCAACATTACGGTTCAGCAGGCTTGAACCTATAATGCTTTTTCAACTTTCTGATACTGAAAGTAAATTTTAAAATAAAAAAAAGATCATGGTTGACAGGGTGGGTGTTGGAAAGCATTCTCGAGTCTTGTTCATATGATGAACGGCCATGGTTCAAAAGCCCATGGACCTGCAATTTCTTAAGAAAATACACAAGGAACAGTTTCTTTCTGCAAATAATGGTCAGTTACATAAAATACATTTCTGTTCATTTGTGATACATCAGCACTTAACAGTAGAGCTATGATATTGTCTCTCTTTCCTTGGTTAACAGGATCCAGTAAAATGAGAGGTAAGGTGGCAATTTATGCATTGCCAGAAAAGTGCCAATATATCACCAAAAAAGACAAGATGAGATGCCAAGATTTGCATATGCTAATTTGGATGTATATATACAGATTTAGAAATATTTCTTCATATACATCTGTTTACAAATTTATAAATATTTACAAATCACTAATACAACACTAGAAATATAAGTTCATGAGAAAAGTAATGTTGTTACTGTTGTTGTGTGCCTTCTTGCTTGTGGCAACCCTAAGGCTAACCTATCACAGGGTTTTCTGAGGCTGAGCATGTGTGACTTGCCCAAGGTCACTCAGTGGGTTTCCATGGCTGAGTGGGGAATCGAACCCTGATCTCCAGGATCATAGTCCTAGACTCATACCACTACATTACGCTGGCTCTCAGTTGTTGTTTTTGTAACCCTAAAGGTAAAGCCATCCACCAATCTGGAGTCCCATTGTAGATTCCTGGGAAGACCATCGGGCCAATGTTACCTTACAGTATAGGTATATGTAATAATTGTGAACCCTCTCCAGAATACAGGACCATAGAAATAAAGGCAATTGTTATTCTATTTTATCGATGTGTTTTATGTGTATTTTAGTGAACTGTAATCCCACCTCAATCCATCTGGAAGAGGCAGGAAAATATAAACAAACTATATTATTATTATTATTATTATTATTATTATTATTATTATTATTATTATTATT
>NC_056522.1:12616477-12652849 GCF_019175285.1 Sceloporus undulatus
TCCCTTTATGGTGGTTCAGTTCCTACCTCTCGGCCAGATTCTTGGGGACAGTTATTTGTCTAAGAGAGAGCTCAATTCGGGCGTCCCTCAAGGTGTGATTCTATCCCCAATGCTGATTAACATTCACATGAAGCCACTGGGAGATATGGGGCGCGGTGTTATCAGTACACTGATGACACCCACATTTATTTCTCTTTGTCTCCGATTGCTGCAGTGACTAAAGATGGCATCTCTCATCTGGATGCCTGCCTTGGATCAGTAGTGGCCTGGATGAGGGAAAACAAACTCAAGCTGATCCAGATAAAATTGAGGTACTTGCGATAGGCACCCCAAGTCCAGGGAAGGAGTTCTGTCAACTAGTCCTGGACAGAATCACACTGCCCCTGAAGGACGAAGTTCGCAGTTTGGGAGTACTCCTGAATTCATCTCTACAGCTGTCATCTCAAATAGATATGATGGCCAGGAATGCTTGGTACCAACTTCCATTGATACGCCAACTGCGTCCCTACCTGGACAAAAAGGACCTTGAAGCAGTAGTACTTGCACTGGTAATCTCTCATCTAGATTTCTGTAATGCACTCTACATCGGGCTACCTCTGTACCAAGTTCGGAAGCTTCAATTGGTTCAAAATGCGGCAGCCAGATTGGTCACCGGAACACCTAGGTCAGCCCATAAAACACCTGTGTTAAAAACTCTTCACTGGCTGTAAATTAGCTTCCAGGCACAGCACAAAGTGTTGGTTATTACCTTTAAGGCCCTTCATGGCTTGGGCCCAAGTTACTTGAGGGAACGCCTCTCCCTACATAATCCGCCCACACTCTCAGAACTTCTGGGAAGAATTTATTAGACTACCATGAGACCAGGTTAACATCAACTTCCCATTGATCATTTATGGACGCAGCCCCCAAACTATGGAACAGCCTAGAGAAAGAGATCCATCTTATCACCACCTTAGATGCCTTTAAGAAGGCACTTCAGACAGATCTCTTCCAGCGGGCTTATCCATTCGACCTCTTATAGGAGATCTTTAAGATAAAATGCTTCACTTCTGATTATGATGTATGCTTTCTAGATGCTTTAGATGTTCTAGATGTTTTAGCTATTTTATTGAACTAATAATAATGTCAGTGTTTTATTGAATGTATTTTATATCTGTACCGTGTTATTTTATTGATGTAATCTTGTTACCAACCCAAGCTACAGTGGTACAGAAATAGTGATTGGGTGACAGTACTGATAGGACTCTCTTTCTGTGATAAGGTTAAGACACAAGGAATGGGTTTGTGGTTTGTGAGTGAGTGAGTGGCTGCAGTGCAGGCCTTTAACCACTGTACCACTAGGGTCCCCACTCCCTGGATGAAGTTATGTAGCCAGATGCAGTATTTTCTTGATGGACCCTTTCACACTACACAGTTATAGCCCTATGATACCACTTCAACTGTCATGATTCCAATCCATTCTGTGCAATCCTGGGATTTGCAATTTAGGAGAGGCCATTTAGAATTATTAGCAAGAAAGTTTTCGTGCCTCAACAAACTGCAAACCTTAGGATTTCATAGAACAGAACCATGGCAGTTAAAGTGGATTCATAGCACTATCATTGTGGAGTCTGGATATACAGTATGTCTGAGTTTGGACAAGCATGTGTATTTCTCTTTTTACTGTAATTTTAACAGTTAATGTACAGCAGCTTTTACTGTAACTTTAAGCTATCATGCAGGAAAGTAATTTTCTGCATTATTACAGTTTATAGTGGCTTGTAACATCTAGCAACCCAATAATACCCCAGCAAGTATATTTTTCTTTTCTTTGAATAAAACATCATTTCTTAAGAATGTGATCAGGACTGAGTCATGAAAAGGGTTATGTGGCAATTTCTAAGAAGGTAAACTACACAGCAATTTCATGTTCTGGTTTTACAGCTGAATTCAAAAACTGGGATCCAATATCTCTCTTCCAAAATGGGGAGGATGGGAAGTGCTTTATGCAGGAAGAATCTCAAATGCTCCTCCTGAGTTCTAATGGTGGAATCTCACACTAATGATCCATGACCAGATTTTGGGAAGTGCCTTAGGAAAGTTAGCCAATTCTCAGAATCCAGGAGTTCATAAAATCATTGAGTGAAAAAGTTGGAGGGAAACATAAGTGCCATCTATTCTAACCCCCTGCCATGCAAAAATATACAACCAAAGGTACTTACTGGTACATATTTATTTCTGTCAATGACCAATACAAATGAAACAAAATAGGGTAGATAAAATGCAATGCAATACAGTGGGTTCTTGGTATCTGCTGAGGTTTGGTTCCAACCCCTGCCCCCCATGGATACCAAAATCCGTGGATGATCAAATCCCATTAGATACAGTGGCAGAAAAAAATGGTGTTCTTACATAATATGGCAAAATAATGGTTTGCCTATTGGAATTTATATTAATTTTTAAAGTATTTTCAAGCAGTGGATGCTCGAATCAGTGGATAAGAAATCTGTGGATAAGGAGGGCTGACTGTACATTAAAATGCCGAGTTAAAAACAGGATTAATATGAAATATGTGTGTTATAATGATTTTAGAAAAACAATATAAAATGGTAATATCTTTGATATTAAGACAACATGCTATGCTGACAAGCTATTGCTGCCACACAAAAACTAGCTACTTTGACAATAATTTCAGGAAACTGGTCGGCAACTAAAGCACTCCTGAAGTGTGCCCATCCAACTTCCGAAAAGGGGGAGTCAAGTAGTATCTGAGGCAGTCTATTTCATTATCAAACAGCTGGCATCATTAAGAAGTTCTACCTAATATTTTCCCACTCCAGACCAAGGAGGGGCTCTCTCAGGTGGTCTCCCATGGTCAGAAGCCAGAGGAAACATGTCTTTAGTACATCTCAAAATGCATTCCCTTCCCCAGGGACGTAGCTAGGATTTTAGGAAGGGGGGGGGTCCAGACTAAGTGCCACCATTATAATGGGGCTTGAGTGTGGCAGCGCAGCAGCACACACCATTCATTTTTCTAATGGAAGGGGGGGTCTGGACCCCAAGAACCTCCCCCCCCCTTTGGCTACGTCCCTGCCTTCCCATGTTCACTGGTTTCAGGAAGTAGATGAAAAAACAAATCCTCCAACTGTCCTGAACTGGCAGGGACAGTCTCAGTTACTTCTCAGTCATTTCATTCTTTCAGCTGCTTTTAAAATGTCCCAGTTTTCTCTCCTCCTCCCACATTCTCTCTTTTGCCCTAAACTTAGTTCAGTTGGTGCAAACTGAGTCCAAAGCACAAAAGAAGTTTGCATTCTATTGGCTGGGCAGGGAGGGTGAGCAGAAGAGGTGGCAGAAACTTGCTCTTCCAAATGCAAACTGCTACAGCCTTTCCCAGTTTGTTTTTCTTCCTCGTATTAAACTTTTGCCATCGTAACCACATTCCGAATGTTGCTGGGCGCATATGTTTCAATTTTCATCTATGAAATGTTGAATGTTAATCAGTCCTGAACCTTATTTTCCTGGAGGTCTGCTAATGTGGTTTTAAAAAAACAAACAATAAAATAAAAAGGGGGGGGGGGACCCCACCAATATTCTGTCATAGTGAAAGGGAGTAGGGGGGAAGAGGAGGTGACACAGACACCATGTGACTACAAAATCACAGAACTGCCAAAATGGTAACTTACCACACCTGTGGACTAGTGCAATGCCAGTGCAATTGGGAGCATATTGACAGGTTTTTCCCATTAACATCAAGATGCTGGTCAACCATGATTGGAAGATAAGGCAATGAGAAAGAGAAGAGGCTGTGTGATAGATATCTGCAAAGGCTCTGTTGTCAAAAACATTTTGGCAGTGACAATGTCCATCCTTTGATAAATTTGTCTCTTTACAGTTTCAGTACCAAGAATTTGTCAAAATAATATGCTTAATACCATAGAGCTATACTAACTTTTTCACTTATTCAACTTATTAAATTGTTCATTTGTTTAAGTTTTCAAGACGTTTAAATTGTTGTTGTTTCCATTTCAGAAATCTTAATCTTATTTTATTGTATGCTGCACAGAGGTCTTAGGAAGTAAGGTGAAATATAAATATTGTGATTAATAATGAATACATATATTATTAAATGCCTTCTATATTTTTAGTCTGTTTCCCTTGATTTTAAGAAAAAAGTAAGAGGGCTGTAATTCTAGTTATCCAGACTACAACATTTGGACAAGTGGACATTATAAGAAGCAGTTCAGTAATTTGTTCAGAATTTAACTTTATCATCTGGAAATTGGGGGAAAAACAACAACAACCCTTCAGTTTATTAAAAATGACACCTTGGGGATACAGAGAGGGCCCTTTGCTAGCATCCATGTCATGTTTCCTCAGTTTACTTCTTGTCAAAATGCATTCTCATTCCCATTGCTCTTAGCCCTGCAGGGTCAAGGCAGCTAATGAAAGCCAAGCTGTCTTTTTGTGCTATCAACAACAGTCAGATAACAAAATGCCGTTTCAGAGGCTGGCATGTTTATTGTTAGTGATGATGATGTATAAATTGATAGCAGACAGAACCATTTTCTTCAAGCCGAGTTGACCCTTCAGAGAGGACTGCAGGCAAAGACTTTTAGGCTTTGACTAGTAGCAGAACAGTTGAGCAAAGCGAACATGACGGGGATGTCAGAGTGCATAATGTGACTCCACCAGCTTAAGTAAAGAGTGGGGAGAATTGGAAAGGATATAAAAATGTACGGAACTAACCTCCTGAATAGTTTCTGTGCTTTTGTTAAAATTAAATGATACAGTCATATGCTGTGCAGAAGCAAACAAAAAAAGTAGACAAAATATCAAGAGATGGATAAAGCTCTTAAAAGAGGGGTGGGTAACATGCAGCCCTGGGATTGCATGTGGCCCACAGGTCTGATCCTGTGGCCCTCAATTCCCCAAGCCTTTATTTTGGTTAAAAAGGGAGGGATAAGCTGCCTCTTCTGGAAGCTTGTGGAAACAGCAAGTCACCTTCTTAATAGGTTGTGGGGTTGGGGTTCACCTTTAAATAGGTTGTTTACAGCCCATTTAAAATACCTTGTTTAAAAACACAAAATTTTTAAAAGAGTTTTCTGGTAGCCACCCCAGGAACCTATTACAGTTGCCCACCCCTGCCCACCTGAGTTACCTTTTCTAAAATTTCAAAAAGCAATGAATATTGATTTGGGATCAACATGCCTTGATATTTGCAAATAAAGAAATAACATAACCAAGAAATAACATTGAATCCAGAGTTATATACCTAGGAAGCTAAAAACTGGTGTCTCATCCATGGGGTTGCCATGAGCTGAAGGTCTTGTATGCCCAACCCAATGTGTCTTCTCCACATTCTGGCACTGTTCTGTTCAAACAATGCATGGCCAAACTCTGGTTCTGGTATGAGCATGCCAGACTATGTCCTGCGCTTCCCACATACCCCACACCAGAACCGGGGCAAAACACACTTATAACAGAGTACAAAAACCTACCTGTTTCTCTGGATCTTCTAAGAAGTCTTCATGGGTCTACCGCTGGACCAATACAGTCAAGGTCAATGCCAACTTGAAGGCAATTAACAACAACAAGCCATTATGCAATTATAAGAGGAATTACCTGAATCTTTTCTCCAATGTGGGAAGACCAGTCAACTTGGAAGCCTGTCAGAGAATCAGAATTGGAAGAGACCTCAAGGGCCATCAGATCCAATCTTCTGCCATGCAAAAAGACACAATCAAAGCACCTTTGAGAGATTGTCATCCAGCTTCTGTTTAAAAACCTCCAAAGAAGGAGGTTTTGTGATAATAACTACAGTATATAGCATTCAGCTTCAGCTATAATGTTTGTTTCAGGCATGCTGATTACTAAAGATTTGGCTTTTATCAGTGACATAAGGAAGGTGTTAAAAGGGGGATTCATGTGATCCAAAGCCTCACTCTGACAGCCACAATGATGGGCAGATGTTGCCATCACCCAATCCCTCTTCCAGTTCTTTTAAGCCATGGCTCACTGATTTGCCCACTCAACGTTTGACATTGCCTGGCTCTCTAAAGAACAAGGTTACAATGAATTTACTCTCTACTGCAGAAAACTGTCAGGAGTAGCCAGTCAAAGGGAGAAGACAGAAGCCTGGAAGTGGTTCTACATGAGTAGCTGGAGAAATTGTTGGAATGGTTACCTACTACAGTCACCCGGAGAATTCTCATCTCATGCAAGATACATGAGATATGAGCACAGGGGTGTTAGAGGTTTGGAATGTGGGAAGCTTTGTCTAGAAACCTATTTGTAGTCTTACAAGGTGTAGTGGTTTGAACAAGGACTAAAACCCTTAATACTAGCACTGGACTACAACCCTCGATACTAGAGTTTGCTTACTCCTCAGTCATGGAAACACACTGCTTGACATTGGACAAGTCACACTCGCTCAGCCTCAGAGAATGGCAAAGGCAAAAACCTATCTGAAAAAATCTGGCCAAGAAAACCCCATGGCATAAGTCGGAAACTATTTGAAGGCACACAGCAACAGCAATGCCTGTCATGCCAGCATAACTACTTTTTAAAAATGTTGCATAAGAAGAGATTTATACAGATTGAATATACCTTATACAAAATGTTTGGGACTAGACGTTTTTTATATTTCAGATTTTTCTGGATTTTGGAATACCTGTATTTGCATATACATGCATAATGAGATATCTTGGAGGTGGAACCCATGTCGAAACAAAAAAATAATAATTTATGTTTCATATACACATTGTACACATAGCCTGAAGGTCATTTTAATATTTTAAATAATTTTGTGCATGAAATAATGTATGTGTATTTTGAACCTTCAGGAAGCACAGGTGTTACTATCTTAGCCATCTGTGAAAACAGGTTTTGGGTTTTGGAGTATTACAGATTTCAGAATTCCAGATAAAGGAGTGATACCTTAAGTGTCAACTACAGCCATACAGAGTAAACCATTCAAATATAAAACTAAATTAACTTATAAAAAATTCACACACACACACACACATCTTGAGTGTTGGAGACTCAAGGTCAGATCCTGAGATCTGAGAACGCTACTGTTCATGCTGTAATCGACTGTAAACATCAGTGATGTAGGCTCGAGTCAATTGATTCAGTCTTAAATCAGACTTAGGTCACTTCAGTGACTTGACTTGGCAAACATGACACACTGGCTTGACTTGACTTGAGACTTCTATATTTCTAATTACTGACTTGCTGGTGCCATTTGAGCAGCAGGCAAACCCCACCCCCATGTGTGGAGCTCAGAGAGCAAGCTTGTTTTCTGCTGCTCCAGAGACTAGGACCCAGAACAATGGATGCTAGCTCCAGATTATTATTATTATTATTATTATTATTATTATTATTATTATTATTATTATTATTATTATCCTTTTTTATAAAGCGCTGTAAATTTACACAGCGCTGTACATACAATCTTTTTAATTGGATGATAAAGAGATTCCACCTCAACATTAGGAGGAACTTCCTGACAGTAAGGGCTGTTCGACAGTGGAACACACTCCCTCGGAGTGTAGTGGAGTCTCTCTCCTTGGAGGTCTTTAAACAGAGGCTGGATGGCCATCTGTTGGGGATGCTATGATCCGGATTTCCTGCATAGCAGGGGGTTGGACTGGATGGCCCTTGTGGTCTCTTCCAATTCTATGATTCTATGAATTTTCAGAACGGAACAGCAAATGCATTAGGCAACAGGCTTGAGACGGTAAGATCCTTCTAAAGTAGGGTTGCCATAACTGTCAACCTCCAAACCGGGACAAATGTAAAAAAAAATGTAGAACAAATGTAGGACAAAATTTAGGCCCAAATGTAGGACTTTTTTTAAAATGGAGGACACCTGAAAAATTTAATAATTTAAAAAAGCATTAATATAAACACATGTTTCTTAGGCATGATCAAAATGGAGGACATTTTGGCATTATTCCTACACAGATGGCCTTTCTGGCCACATATGCCCCAATTCCAAAACACACACAACAGCACATTTGGGCATTTAACATGGCTTTATTTAACATGGCCTCTTGCATATTTCAGAGGCTTATTGCATAACCAAACCCTTTGGGTTCAACACTGAACATGGGTTAACATGGCTATGCATATTTAATAAGTCAAGGTTGTTTAACAAGAAGTGGATTTGACCTCGGTTTCAGGTTTCTTACACCAACTGTACTTCTCAGAAGTGTGTACTTAGTGAAGGTACTTTGATTTTTTCTTCACTGCTCATGAGTTTATAAAAATCAGAGCAACTTACATTGGCCATGCCTCAGAAGATTGCTGATATCAAGGCAGACTTGTATTTTTAATAATAAAAATTACCAAAAAATAAATTAAAAAACAAGGCAGACCTGAATGGCCACTCTCCTCCCCTCCTCCTCCTCCTCCTTGGCACCATGTGGTGCCAGGAAAGAGCCCTTTCCCCTCCCTCTGGCCCAGAGTCCTCCTCCGCTCCGCCTCCTCCTTGATGGTGGCCAATGGCAGACTGGGGCTGGAAACAGCCCCGCCCCCGCTGTTCTGCCATTGGCCAGCCAGCCTCAAGGGGACGAGCTCCCTTTTTAGTTCCGTGCGCAGGTGCATAAGCGGGGCGACCGTGAGCTTCTGCCGGCCACGGCCCGGACAACTGCCTGGCATGGTCAAGCGGAAGAGAAGCGTGTGGAGGAGGTGGCGGAGGAGGAGGAGGTGGGTGGCCAGCCGGCCGCATGAGCGACTGTGGTGATGGTGAGATGAGCAAGCTCGGCCCAGGCGCCTGGCCGAAAACCATGAATTGGCGGTAACTGGGCCGGGGCCGGGCTCGTACCACCAAAAACAGGACTGTCCCACCTGCAGGCAGGATATGGCATCCCTATTCTAAAGCTTTTGAAAAGCTTTAGAAAGCTCCTCAGATATGCAACAGGGAGAGGCTGCCAGACCTCAAGTTCTGCCTCAAGCCCAGGCCTTTCCTGGATAAAAGTGCCCGGCCACAGAATCACTGCCCCTCACATCATGTATTAGCCCACCCCTCTGACCTCGTGTTATATATATATATATAATTCTGTTGTAATAGATATTTTAATTGTAACATGTTTAATCCTATTTTAAGGGGCGGGGAAATTTGGGACACAATGTTGTAAATGTGGATTTTAATGTGTTGTGAGCCGCTTTGATTGTCTCGCCACAGAAAAGTGGGATACAAATAAAAGTTTTATTATATTGTTATTATTGCCTAATGCACTTGCAGTTCAAGAAACTATTAGCTCCTAGACTTGAGACTTTACTGTAGATTTGGCTTGAAAGTATCTTGCAAGGACTTGAGGCTTGACTTGAGACTTGAAGGTAGAGACTTGAAAATTAACTTGAGACTTGCACTAAAAGACTTGAATACATCATTGGTAAACGTGGTTGAAAACATGGGCATTCAAAGTGAGCTTTTGAATTTCTGTATCCAAGCACCCAGGCTTAAATCCAACTGCTAATCCCTACTAGAACAGACCCAATGAACTGGTGGTTTAATGTAAGTGCTGACATACCATCCAGCAGTTGATTCCAGGCCCTGGTCTGCTTGACATTTCCATTTGGATTTAGGCCCTGGAATGCAATATTAACAACCTAGAAAGGGACATGTAGATACTTCCCCAAATAAGGCTGTTTCAGTGGAAAGATACACACAGGAACACATTGTATGTACTTTCCTCCAAAGAGACTGTTGATTTCTATAGATACTACAACGACTCTTTCTGCACCCTAATCTAAATTCTCTTATTCTTTGCCACTTACAAACTTAATTAAGGGTAGGTTGTATAACATTTGAACAAAAAGGTATTGACTACTGGGTATAACGCACACCACAGAATGCACAACACAACCCTGAATGTGCACTTTTCTTCACAGAACGATCTCCCAAGCCCAAGCGCAGGAGAGCAACAGGCAGACATATCACAAACTTCACCATAATGGGCATGCATTCAGCCATTGGATCAACATCTTTCAATTTATTAGCATGACAAAGGACACAATTATTTTGGATATGCCTGAATGCAATTTTCATTAACTTTGCAATGATTTATTAACAAAAGTGTCAGGAATGTAATAAAAGCAGTGGGACTCCTCAAAATGCCAAAATACAAGAAAAAAAATGAAGAATACAGCAGAATTTCCAAACATGCCTTGCAGCATCAGGTCAATAAGGTTGCCTGATTCTATCAGAAGCATCACCATGGTGAATGAACTCTGCAATTAACAAAGAATAAGCACAAAAAATGCTAATATCTCATTTGAATGTAATTATGCACAGATTACTGTTCACTGGAACCAGAAAAGGGGGGATTTTTAATTGTCACCCGAATTTATGCAGAATCCATAGATTTTAGTTAACTTGAAGCAGTCAGGAGGGAGGTGTGTATTTGAGAGCATATGGGATATTCATAATCATCCCAACAATAATAGAAATGTCCTTAGTTTGTACTCAGGTTTATCCGTTAATATATGAGTGCATTGCTAAGGAATAATTAAGAACTTTCTTCACTTAGATGAAGAAGGTGGAGCTATTTGCTGTTTCTGAACTTCATTGGCAGTCTCCCATCCAAGTACTAACCAGGGCTAGCCCTGCTTAGGTTCCAAGATCAGATAGGATCATCTGGTGCCTTTAGGGTATCTAGGCTGGCAAATACTGGGAGTGATCCAAAAAATGATATTTTTCCCCCTTTCACATCTATGAATAAATACTTCACTGCCTTGGTTGTAACGTCAGCCACACAGTCCTGATCAATGTTGTCTTTATTTTATTTATTTTTAATTTAATTTTATTTACTTATTTATGTATTCAAATTAAACCCATCCTGTCTCTCATCAAGGGACCCAAGATGGCTTACAATAATTTAAAATAGAAGTTGGCATTTATGAGATCCAACTGGCTGGCATAAGAAACAGGTTCTTCTTGGCAATGGTGCCAAAACTTCTGAATTGCTGAACTCCCTTCCCGTTAGAGCAGGGGTGGGCAACATGCAGCCCATGGGCCACATGCAGCCTACCAGCATCGTTTTTGAGGACCCCAGATCATTTTTTTTCTCTCTCTCTCCTGAATGCACTCTCAGGATGTGGGGGGCATTTTCATCACATTTTGGGTGGCCCTGGTTCGATTTATGCCCAGGACAGGACTTTTGTTTGAAACAGAAAGTAAAAAGAAAGTGACCTCTGCTCACTTCCAGTTGTTAGAAAGGGCAAAAGTGGCCAAGGAAGGCATCTAAACATGATAAGAATGTCTGCCAGAGGGCACTTGGGACGCAAAAAGAATTTTATTTGATTTGATTATTATTATTATTTTGTGGAAGCAGGTGCAGTGACAGGGATGTAACCCCCCAAGATCTCCTGGGGGGGGGGGAGTGCTAAAGCATTCCCCCAGCCTTCAACAGTTGTCACCTGCCATTAGATATGGATCCATTAAAATTGCTAGACTTGATAAGCACAAGGGAAATTGTCACCAAACGAGGAAGAAAAGTAAGTTCTCTGCTTTGCCTGAAAAAAATTATGCCATTTAAAAGCACAAAAACAATGAAAGAAAAGTTTGTTGGCCTTGATTTTTTTTAAAAATATATAAACAGGAGAAAAAAGAAAATATTAATATTTTAATACCTGTATCTCAGTCATTTCTTAACAGACATCAATTTGCCCTGATTGATGAACACCTAGATTATCTATGTCAGGTTTTAGACCATTTGGACAACTGTTCTGGATTTCATTTTACATTTAAACATTCAGGGTTTATAATAGTAGGATGCTATTTCACCTCCACTTCACCCTTTAATTCAGTACCCCCCGCTATCTTGTTCATGGCTGCAACAATATTCAGTAAAGGGAGGGAGAGACCTTAGTAGGTCCACCCATTAATTAACATCAGAGAATAGGACCCCAAACAATGGATTCAAGCTCCAGGAAAAGAGAGTCCACCTCAACATTAGGAGGAACGTACTGACAGTAAGAGCTGTTTGGCAGTGGAACACACTCCCTCAGAGTATAGTAAAGTCTCCTTCTTTGGAGGTCTTTAAACAGAGGCTGGATGGCCATCTGTCAGGGATGCTTTGATTAAGAGTTCCTGCATTGCAGGGGGTTGGACTGGATGGCCCTTGTGGTCTCTTCCAACTCTATGATTCAATAATTCTATTATTCTATCACCTATAAATAAGTTTTAAAATTAATGATTTCAGAATGCAAGAACTAGAGTGTACCTCCAATTTTAATTTTTAAAAAATATTAAAATTCACTTTTGCCACAGAAGAAACTCTGCTCCCTAAATGCACCTGCCTATGAACCAAAGTCTGCTGAGGAGGCTATGTCCTATCTCCTACCAGTGGAAACAGTACCCTGGTGGAGCACATGGGAAAAGGCCTTCTCTACTGTGGCACCCCATTGTGGAACACCCACCTTTACAGGCCTTGTTGAAGCTGACATCAGCTTCCTTCCAGCACCATGGCTTGTCCTTAAAACCTTTTGTGCCTGATTGTTTTTTCCCCCCACAGCGTACATGGTTTCAGAGTCTTTCAACCTTTTGATTTCTTTCAAGTTGTGAAGTCATTTAAGATCTTTTAAATTTTTAAATGATTATCACTTTGAATTGTAAATTCTTTCACTGTTGAATTGATTTTATGTGAATGGCACTGTGAGATCTCACAATATACAATGGAGTGGATGGATTTTGTTGTTGTTAGCTGCCTTCAAGCTGCCTTCGACTCATGGGGACCCTGTGAATGAGACATCTCCAATTCTCCCTGTCCTCCACTGTTCTGTGTCCCCTCTAATTTAGTCTAGCCATCTGGTGTGCGGTTTACGATATACATATACACATACAAGTCAAGTCATTTGAGATGTGGTGTTGGGGAACAGTTCTGCAGATATCCTGGACTGCCAAAAGACAAATAAAGGTTCAATCCAAGAGCAACTCAAGCCCAATCTCTCTGCAGAAGCCAAGATGACTAAACTGAGACTTTCATACTTTGGACATATGAGAAGACATGACTCACTAGAAAGGATGATGCTTGGCAAGGTGGAAGGCAGTAGGAAAAAAGGAAGACCCCAATTACAGGTGGATATACTCAATCTTTTGTGAGATGCCATGGGTCCAATTTAGGATAAAGGCAGCATATAGATAAAATAATAAACAATAATAAATCAAGAAAGCTACAGCTCTGGATCTGGAAGACCTGAGCAGGGCTGTTGATGAAAAGGTGACCTGGAAATCTCTCATTCCTAGGGTCGGCATAAGTCAAAGTTGACTTCACAGCAGTTTTGTGTACTTTTGTTGTTGTTGATAATTGCTGCCAAGTGCAGTCTTTCAAAAATTGTTCACACGGAGGTCACTATCTACTGTAGTAATGGGCATTCTAATCATGATCGACATCAAAAGGCCCAAGAGATGTAGTCTTATGACACTGAAAAGGCCCACATTCAATTAAGGCAGCATGAGAATGCATGCTTGAAATTCTGTCTGTGACTATATGTTGGACAATAGCTACCATTCCCAAGGTTACCACAGTGTCTTGCCAAGATCCTAACTGGGTGCTGTCAATGTGAAAGGTTGTAATATGTCCACAAAGATGATAAAATGATCCTCAAGACACATTCAGCTCTCTCTGAAATGGATACTCATTCATCATCCGTATTTCTGGAAAGTTTTCTTCCTAGCACCTCTCCCTACCCTCCCTGTGAGTACATCGGCAAGGTTAGTTTGGAATAAGTTTCCCTCTGTCGTTTGCATTTTAATACTATTTGATCTCATTTACATGTTTAAATTTGTTCCTGTAATAAAATTCATTAGTATGTTTATCATAACCACATAATGAATATAGCCCTTATGTAGAATAAAAAAAAAATTGAAAGTACATTAGAGACATTACAAGCTGTTTGAAATTACAGTGCTTTGCATATTATACCTTATTAATTAAATTATAAATTATTTATTTATGTATTTCTTTAATCAGGGGCAACCACTAGAACAATATTATATTAGCAGAAGAAACACAATACAACTCCAAAGCTAATTCACACAGAGAGAGAGAGACCGGCTTTACACAGAGAGGCGTGCCGATTCATTTCGCCAAGGGGTGGCCAATGCCATTTCCTGCTGTGAGGCAGAAGACATGAAATAGCAATTTAAAGGGCAGTGTCTCTGTGTGTGTGTTCAGTGTGTGGTGGAGAGAGAAATATGTCTCCCTCAATGAAAAAAAAATCTTGTTAAGATAATATCTCCTTTTGTCTTCCTTTTTTATAAACATAATTAGATCAGATATGCAGATGGAAAGAAGAAAAATCAATAATTATTTATGCTAATGCCACCTCCTTAGCATACAGAGCTGGTCGGCACTGGCAGGGAGCAGGGGGGGCAATAGGAGCTCACTGCTATTCAATTTCTCTTCTGTTGTCATTCGCCAAGGTTTTGGAAAATAAAAAAAGACAGATGAAACAGTGTCCTCTGCTGAGAAAGTCTGGTTGAGGTGTTCAGGGGAGCCTAGCACTTAAAGGCCTTCAAAATCTGAATATGTGTGTTTTGTTTTGTTTTTAGGGAATGGCCCTATACACACAGCACTATGAGGCAGAAAGGAGGTGGTAGAGTCCTCAGTGGACAGAGTGAATGGTACCACTTCACTTTGTAGCAATAGCATTTGCATTTCTAAACCACTTCAATAGTGAAGTAAGCACTCTGTAAGCAGTTTACAATGTGTTACCCAATTGCCCCCAACAAGCTGGGTACTCATTTTACTGACCTACAAAAGGATGGAAGCCTGAGTCAACCTGGAGCCCTCTGTGATCAAACTCACAATGCTGTGGCTACAGTACTGGCATTTAACCACTGTGCCACCAGGGGTTTGTAGAGAGAGGGAGGGAGGGAGGGAGGAAGGAAGGAAGGAGAGAGAGAGTGGAAGAAGGAAAGCCATAAGCACCAATAACAGCAACAGCTTCCTGCAAAACAGCACAAAAAAGAGAGAAGGCTGCACTAGAAACTTACACTAGGATGAAAATGCTGTCACACCCTCCAACTTTCCTGATTACACAAGACCAGTCTTGATTAATCCTCTGCTGTCCCACGTTTTCAGATGCTATTAAAATGTCCCAGTTTATCATCCAACTTTCTATCATTGTCCTCACTTACCTGCATTGCTGCAAACTGAGTTCAAAGTGCAACAGTATCACCATGCCTTGATTTGGAGGGTGGGAAAAGAGAGGAGGAGGCAGATTCTTGCCCTTCCCAGGAGGCACAGGCAAAAGCAAAGTACTGCAGTCTCTCCTAGCTTATCTGCTCTTACTCATTAAGAACTTTTTCTCCATCTTGACCACACTCTAATCTTGTTTGGTCATGTGTGTATTGGTTTTCATCTGGGAAATGTTGGAAGGTGATCAGCATATGCTGATCACCAGAATGCAGTAGAACAGTACATAGACCTTTATCTTCAAGTGCCTGGAAGTGATGGTATAGGCATGAAGTATTGCCAAGAGGCGATCAGGTTATCCTAAGGCCCAAACAGAAGGCCGAAATAAAGCTGCTTTGGGTCACTTTGCAGGTATGCTGTTTAAATGATGCAAGCAACCTAAGAGGCCAAAAGCTATGCAGTCCTAAGGAGTGGAGCACAGCTTTGGTGCAGCTTTTGGCCTCTTAAGATATGTGTGTCATTTAAACAGCATACCTCCAAAGTGACCCAAGGCAACTTTATTTTGGTCTATCTGTTCGGGCCCCAAGTTAGGTAATCTGAATCTTTCTAATTATTTTTTCTTGCAAACAAAAATAAATAATTTTACCATTTCTCTTATCACTGTGAGAAAGTCACCAAAAACTGTGCAGTTTTCAAAGATGGTTTGCAGTTCCAAACATATTCTGTACTAAAAAAAAAGTGGTCCCCATATTGTTTTCTGCACAGAATATAGTATTTTCTGCACCAAAATCTAAGTATAGGTTGAGCTGCCCTTATCCAGAATTCCAAAATATTCCAAAATCCAAAATTGTCTACATGGGTGGCTTGAGATAATGATTTGCTTTCTGAAGGCTCAGCATACAAAAACTTTGTTTCATGCACAAATTATTTAAAATATTGTGTAATACATTGCCTTCAGGCTATATGTATAAAGTGCATATGAAGCATAACTGTGTATCATATTTGGACTTGGGTCCATCTTCAAAGTATCTCGTTGTGTATACTCCAATGTTTGGAAAAAAATCCAAAATTCAAAACATTTCTGATCCTAAGCATTTTCAATAAAGGACATTCAACCTGTATTTATTTTGTGTGGAATAAGTCTTCAACTACAGATATTCTTGCCCATCTAGAACGCTCTCCATCAGGGTTTCCTGACTTGGAAAAATCAATTTCTCAACCTTTAAAAAAAAATTTTTTTTTTCATTTATTATTCATCAGTAAGTCTGATGATCTCAGTAATGGCCTGCACCAAGAGTTTGGAAACATTAGTTTTTTGAGGGTGAGGTTCTATTGGTGGAGGTCAAGGAGGGTGATGCTGGTCAGCTGAATGGTAGCTGAAGGAAACTTTTCTTGTGCACTCCCATTGTAGATCAGTGACTCTCCATCACATCAGTTGGCTCACTGGGCCTAGCAAAATATATTTGAATTTCTGTTATCACCTAGATGGGCTAGCATTGGTGCTTTGTTCATATTTTTTAAAAATAGTTTTTACACAGATCAAATTAAAAAATGTTATTTTCTACCCACAGACTGGAATGGTTCAGTGTAAGCTTCCATTCACTGAAAATACTTTCAGTAGTGAATAAATAATTATTAATATTGCTGTAATATAATGAATATTGTTCATAGAATGATAGAATCATAATGCTGGAAGGAAGCTTATGGATCATCAAGTCCAACTCCTTGAACAATGCAGGATCTCCAGCAAAAGCAGATAGCTATTCAGCCTCTTTTTGAAGACATCCAGAGAAGGAAACCCCACCTGTCTAAGAAATTGGCTTCATTGCTGAACCACTCTTAACGTAGAAGTTCTATTTTGCAGAATCATAAAATAGGAAGAAACCACAAGGACCATCCAGTCCAGCCCCCTGCCATACAGGAATACACAATCAAAGCACTCCCGACAAACACTGTTTAAAGGCCTCCAAAGAAGAAGACTCCACCACATTCCAAGGTAATGTATTCCACTGTTGAATGGTTCTCACTATCAGGAAGTTTTTCCTAATGTTTAGGTGGAATCTCTTTTTCAGTAATTTGAACCCAATGCTTCATGTCCTAGTCTCTGGAGAGCAGAAAACAAGCTTGCTGGATCCTCATTATGACATCCCTCCAAATATTTAAACATGGCCATCATGTCATAAAGAAAATAAAATATCATGTCATAAAGAAAACAAAAATAATGACCACAGAAAATGTACACAAATTCAACCTAGACAATGAGGAAATAGAAATAGTAAAAGAATTTTCATATCTGGGATCAAATATTGATCAGAGTGGGGACTGCAGTCAAGAAATCATAAGACTAAGAATGGGGAGGGCAGGTATGAGAGAACTAGAAAATATCCTAAAATGTAAAGACATACAACTGAGCATGATAGTTAGAATCATAAAAGACATTGTATTTCCTATTACCATATATAGATGTGAGAGCTGGCCAGTTAAGAAAGCATATAAAAAAAGAATTAATTCATTTGACATGTGGTGCTGGAGAAGGGCTGCCATGGGTTGAGATCGACTCAAGGGTGGATAACAACAACAATAAATCATGTCACCTCTTAACCTTCTCTTCTCCAGGCTAAACCTACTCAGCATCCTGACCCATTCCTCGTAGGGCATGGCTTACAGACTTTTCATCATTTTGGTTGCCTTTCTCTGGACACACTCCAGACCATTAGACCTGATCATATCGAACAGAGCAGCAAAGTATAGGCCTGCCCCCTCCTCTATGTGATGGTCATTGAGGTATAGAAAAAGTACAGTCATGTCACCCCTCAGTCTTCTGTCGTATCTTCAATGTATACTCTATCCTTCCTTAAAAGCAGTATCTAAATTCACAAATCAAAAATCACAGATTAAATTTTGGGGGTGCTTTGATTGTGTATTCCTGCATGGCAGGGTTTGACCTCAATAGCCCTTGAACAGGGTGACCAAATGTCCTAACCACAAAGGAGGACAAGGCACTACAAAATATAGGACATTCAAGAGAAATGTAGGGCATCATAAAATAAAAGCTGGAAAAGCTTATATAAATATAAAGCCATGACTCTTAGTAATGCTCAAAATGGAGAATGTTTTTGAATTCCTCCTGGATAGAAGGTTGGAATGTAGGACATGTCTTGGTAAAGAAGAACATCTGGTCACCCTACTCTGAATATCTCTTCCAGCTCTATGATTCTATGAAATGCATCTGAAAATTCAAATATCTGACACAGCAAATTAAAATGCTTTCTAAAGTACCATGGAAAGGACACAAACAAGCAGCACTTTAAATGACTGGTTCATCCCTCAAAGCTAGCACAAAGACCTGTGCATCTGGGAAAGTGTGGGACACAATTAGATCCCTGGCAGAAGAGAGTTGCACACATCCACCATTGCCATTAGCTCCCATTCACAAGTTCCACTTGAAACATTTCAGGGACCCAGTAAAACATGGCCCCCAGTTTCACAGTGCACTGTAACCACATGAATATTGTTACATTTTTCCTTCAGATCTTCCTGATAATTACAAATAAACAAATTTGGGGCCCAGATAAATCACCCGTCAGTTTTGGTTACTTCCACCTTCAGCTGGTTTTAATCAAAACTTTTTTCCACCCCATATATGAAGACCTTGGTGAACTTGGATAAATTTTTGTCAAAGGAAAACTGAAATATAATTCTTACTCATCCCAAGAGATCTAAATCTTGTAGAAAATATTGCTATTTATATTAAACAAAGTACAGCATGCTCCAGTGCAACATGAGTCTCTGGTATAAAACAGGATAGAAATATGCAGGGTAGTCTGGTAAAGTTAAAAAGTAAAACTTACATTTATTGTTGCAAGAAATTCATCAGAAATAGGAAAGTAAATAGACAAGAGAAGTTTCTCTGTACTTTGGTAGAAGAGTCCCCATGCGGAGTCTCATGTCTGAGCCATCCTGCAGTTGAAAAGCCTTGTGGATGCTTCCTTCTCAGATAATGGGTTGAAAACACTAACTTTTGGAGAGGACTAGGGAGGTGACCTCTGTATGCAGAAAACAGAAACGGCATCACAGTCTTGACAGACCAGGACTAAATGCCAGCCTCAGAGCAAAGTGGGGGTGTGGCATCCACATGAAGCATGCCTCAAAGCTGCCCTGATGATGCTGCCATGCCGTGCGATCAACTGCACAGCGATTGGCATCATGGTGCTCCTTTGGTGCTGTGTCCAGATGATGCAGTGTCAAAAGGAGTGTTAGAAAGTGTCACCGTGGCAGCAAAGGCACCCTTTCCACAGCACAAAAAGGAACTGCTTTTTGCAGCTCCTTTTTGTGTGCAGAAATGCCAGATAGGGGCCACTGCATGTAGTTGCCACAGCCCCAATCCGGTCTTTAAAGGAGCAGTTGCAGTCCATTCAGCCCCTCAGTTATTTAAATCAGAGGTGAAAACAAAACATGCACTTCAAAGTTTTCTCTGTCTCCTCAATCACTAAAAACACCCAACTGTTGATGCCCCTTCACTTTCAACACATCTTTTATTATAAAGGAGGAAAATAGATTACAACCATCAACAGCATGGTGTAGGATGTGTGTTTCTATCCAGGGATAGATCTCAGCTTGAAGGCCAGATATAGGGAAGGGATGTCATGAAGGTTTCCATTGAGCTGAGACTGCCTGCATTTCCTGCCTGGGTTCCGAGCCGATACCGTAAATACCTCCGTTTTGTCTGGATTCAGCTTCAATTAGTTTTCCCTCATCCAATCCATTACTGCCTTAAGACAGTCATTGAGAGGCGAGATGCCATCTGAAGTCACAGCTGACGACCAAGACATGGAGAAATATATCTGCGTGTCATCAGCATACTGATAACATCCCACCCCATGCCTCCAGATAATCTCTCCCAGCAGCTTCATGTAAATGTTGAAAAGCATCAGGGACATGATAGTGCCTTGTGGGATGCCACAATTAAGCTCTTTCCTTGCCGAGCAACTGTCCCCGAGCACCACCCTCTGGACTCTGCCCGAGAGGAAGGAACGGAACCACTATGCTACACTTCTCGAATTTACCTTTGAGCAGTTGTGGTTCCCCATGGCCATTCCATGGTTGCAGCATGATGGATGGGGGAGAGAATCAGAGAAACATCTGACTGAGGCCCAGAACAGACCGCCAATTTGTGATGGCCTGGGGCTAATTTTAGGGTTCCGGAGCACACAGCATCCGCATGCTCCAGAACCTAACACGTATGGATGGCATCGTCCATATGTGATGTGCGTGCATGCCACACTTGTGTCATGGATGCGTCACAGTGCACCAATGGCACACTGATTACATCATCCCCGTGCACAAAAAATAAACTGGTTTTTCTGGGTTCTTTTTGGTCCGGAGGGACACCGCACAGTTTGGCTGCTGTGGCGTTCCTCAGTGGGAAAGCAGGCAACTGCCAGCCCGGACTTTCTTGCAGATATGTACTGGGCCTATGTTCCAGTACTTAAATACAGAATAATTACCCCTTCCATTGACATTCACTGGTGGACTCTGGAGGTGTCAGTGGTTGGTATAACCATTCTGCACCGGGAACATAGCCAGATGCTTCTCTGACTCCTACACACACACACACACACACACACACACACACACACACACACCATGAGCCATAGAATGTTGGGTGGGCTGCAGTGGCTCAATGGTGAGACCAGGGAGAATTTGGGTTGTTGCAGAGGGAGGAAGTTCTGCAGTGACCAAAACCAAAAACCTCTTTAATGACCAAAAAACCTGCACAATCACCAAAAAATAGATATGCCAATGGAAGATGGACTTAGGCCCTGTGCAGAACAACCATTAATCCCGGCCTGGGGGCAGAGTCGGGGTGTCACATCCACATGGCACATGCCCTGATTCTGCCCCCATGATGCCATGACGCTGTGTGCCACTCCACATGGTGTGCAGCATCATGGTGCTTCTCTGGCACTATGTCCACACAACGCACCACAAAAGGAGCACCTTCAAGTTGTGGTGCTGCAGCTATTGTGCCCTTTCCAGGCTGCAAAAAAGGAGCCACTTTTTGCAGCTCCTTTTTGCACCCTAGAAAGGCTGGATTGGGGCTGCGGCATGTGGTTGCTGCAGCTCCGATCTGGTACACTTGAAGGTGGCTGCACTGCCCCTTAAGCTTGTGTAGGGCACTAACCAGATGCCAGCCCATGTGACTAACAATTTACACCTCACAAGCACAACAAAGGATCTCTGCCAAAATAACACTTTTAGTGCCCCTGACAATTAATGTTTGGCCATGAATGCTGGCAAGGGTTCAAGAACCCCTCTGCCTAAATGTTGGCAGGGAGCCACATTCACTACAGGGCTCATTCAGTACCTTTGCCTAAAACCTACATGGATTGAAAGCATATAGGCTTCTTACTGTATCTGGGCCCCAAAGTTGTACTGATTTTAAGGAGCAATTTCAGTAACAAGCTTTAATCCAATAAATGCGCAAATGCAGCTTTGTATAAATGAATAGATACCGTGACAAGAGGAGCACTTGGCTTTCTATCTGAGGTACAGTCGTAGTCTCAACCATAGCATTTCATTAAAGGAGTGCCTTACGTTGAATAATTGGCCTGCTCCAGCTCCCAATGGCAAGCAGTATTAGAGTCCAATGCATATTGATTTTTCTTAAAATACCCTGGACAATTGCAGCTCAAGAAGATGAATGTCCAGAAAAGTTATGAGCTTGTGTGGCAAACTGAGAATAATAAGGGAAACTCTTTCTCCCAGTTTTCACTGTAAAGAAGAAGAAGAAGAAGAAGAAGAAGAAGAAGAAGAAGACAAAAAGAAAATGATGGAAGGGGGGATGAAAGAAGAGACCTCAAAGATGTCTTCCATAATAAATTGACATGAAGCAGTAAAAAAGCATATACAACTGTCCTTAAAGTATTAATTTTAGTACCATGTTTACAAGACTGACAATTATTGCCTTAATAAAAATCATTCAGTTTACAAGCTAAAAAGGTCTAAGGGGTTGAATGCAAGAATAATCCAATCTAATTAGGAAAACAATGTTGAAAGAGATCAAGTAACAATTGCCAACAATCTTCTAATGGACTTAAATTATGTGCTGGAAAAGGACAGTGACAGAGGATGTATTTACTTGGCTTTATAGGGGGCTTGGAAGGAGGTCTGATGAGACCAAAACAACTTGTTTATATAGTGAAAATGTTTCCTGCAACAACGTTTGAGAAGGCTGTAGGGTCTGGCCTGTTGACCCCTCCGATGTCAGCGGGATGTTGAGTCCACTTTGGGTTTTAGTCCAAATATGAAAAAGAGATGCCCAAGTGTTGAAATATGCCTTCAAATGTACAGTGTTCAGCACTTAGCTCCTGAATGCAAGTGTGGATTATAACATCACAGCTTGCAGCTTCCATTGCTTGATCTGACACAATTATG
The DNA here is from genome assembly GCF_019175285.1 of Sceloporus undulatus. Taxonomy (NCBI): domain Eukaryota; kingdom Metazoa; phylum Chordata; class Lepidosauria; order Squamata; family Phrynosomatidae; genus Sceloporus; species Sceloporus undulatus. The sequence continues at coordinate 12,639,040 of NC_056522.1, forward strand.
TGGAGAACTACAATTAATGCAGAATGCAATTACAGGCTTTAAACATGGGTCCAATCAACTCAGCTTTCATTTTCTTTTTTTCTTTGTTCTTGGGCAAAACCATCAAAAGCCAAAATATGATTGCCAGCATTGTGTGTGTAGGACAGGATGGGTAGGTGAGGTTTTGAATGTCTTTCACCAAGGTAATGCCTAAGACAATCAAAACTGTGTATAGGCAAAATTCCACATAAAATATAAAACAAATTGTGTCTGGCAAAATTATATTACTAATATACATATAAAAATTAAAATTCCTGCATGTGACACAAAATTTTGATTTTCCTAAAGAAAACCTTCCCTGGTGGTAGATGCATCTATTTACTTGTAGGAGAGAAAGAGTACATACAGCCTATGGTTACTGTGATCCTTTACGCAGGAAGAAGAGGAAAGATACAGAAGTCAGTTCCAGGGACTGGTTTGCATGTATCCTTTCAGGTATAGTGATTAATATGTTGAATCAAATCGACATACACAGGATCAAATCCCCACTCAGCAATAAAACTGTACAATGAACACAACCCATACTCCCATTCAGATCTTGGAAATGTGCCTTGTGGATGACATCTCCCCAAAACCACAGTAACAGCTGATAGATGTTGCTGGCTGCGGGATTCTGGTGCCTTGTGCCTATAGCTAGCAAGAGCCAGGACAGGCAAACTGTAATAGGGAGATGCAGTTATGGGCAACTCAAGCCCAGTCTAGGTCATATATCTAATCAAGGGAGTTTATTGAGATTGAAGAGAGGCACAGTATTGATGAAGCAAGATGTTGCCTGGGAGGCCGTCGCTAAAAACCACATAAAACAAAGCTGGAAGAAAGGCCACAACTTTATTAGCAACAGCAAACAATTGGTAGGGTTGGCCAAAAGCATAAGGTCAGGATCTGAAATATCGAACAGCTCCCCGGTTGTTCGATAAGCAGCTTGCCTGGTGACCTCCAGGTGTTGGGATGACCTAGGGGCTAAGGAACACCAACTGGCAGCCATGACACCAGGCGCTCTCTTGTTCTCTAAGCCCCTAGTCACCGGGAGGTGCACCTTGTTGTGGCCCCCACAATGGCCACAATGCATGCCCTGCTCGCCCCCCCTGGTCTTGAATGACTCCAAAACCAGTGCTCCGTAGCCCTGGTACCACACCAACCAGATCCATGGCCTATGCTGCTGCCCCTAAGTTGTGACAAGACCCACAAACCCTAGGGAGGGAGGGTGAGAGAGCCAAGCTGGAAATGGCACCGGGGCCAGACCGCATGGCCCTTATATAGGCTCTGGCCCCGGCCTAATCACGTGCCGCCGCCGGCTCCTCCTCCAGGGCAGCCCAGCCAATGAGCTGCCCTGGAGGACCAGAACCACCACCATAGAGCGGTCCTCCGCCCTTCCTAGAGTGGCATGGAGTGGAAGGGCCATCCCTTCCACTCTGCGCCACCAACCAGGGCGGAGGGCTCACTCCAGCAGAGCACACTGGGGCGAAGCGGATGCTGAGCTCCCACCAGCAAAGCGGCCAGCCCAGCAAGGTGGGCAGCTGCTTGCTTCTCCAGTCAACTGCCCTGCTCTCAGTACAGAAAGCACAATGCATTTCTACATCCACAATACATAAGGTGCAATGCAGGACAGGGGTCTGTTTATGTAACACATACACAACACCACTTTTGCAATATTGAACTGAATGAAGGCATTCTCAATCAGACAACCAATTCCGAAAGAGAACTTACATATGCCTAAGTCACAAACAGGATTTTGATTCTTGTGTAACTGCATGTGGACATTAATGCTATGCAACCTCAATATACAATCGTGGCCTATAATAGCAACTTTTTGAATCTGTAACTAATTATAATTAATTATTGCAATGCTATACCTAATTAATATTTTAAGGAAAGAAATTAGCCCTTGAATTGACACAAAAGAAGCCCATTTTAGGACATTTTGTGTGGGTGTGACTCTAAAAACGTGGGCCAGCTCTGCATTCAAAAGTTCTCTTTTGGATGGGATTTGCTGTGCTTCCTTTTCCGCAGGCATTAATGTTGCATCTTTAGCTTGCTATATGAACGGAGGTCTATTTAAGTTCAGAGTTTTATCTTATTTTTATTTTTAATTCAGCCCCAGGGTTCAGGGCAGGAAGCGACACTAATCCATTGAAGCCAAGGAGATAAAATCCCCATTAATATATAAAACACTGCACATTCAAAGGAATTAAAATTAGACCGTACCTCCTTAACCCCAGCCATTAAAAAAATGTCAGTGTTTATTACTCTATAGCATGGGTCATAACAAAAAGCTATAAAAATATGGAATTAAATATAAACAGTTGTATACATGCAAGGGATTGGGATGCAAGAGCCAGTGGTGGGGAAAAAAGGTATTCTACGTTAATACAGAGGTCTGCTCTTCTCATCAAGCTTAATATAAGATCTGCCTTTCCTCCCACTGAGACAGCACCTATGTTGGATTTACACACAAACTAAGTACAGTTTAGGACAAGACTGAGAATCAAATGGCCAGTTAGCCACATACAGAACTGAGGGGGGTGGTCCTGTGAAGCTCTGTGAGCCCCTCAACCACTCCAAGGCCTTAGCACCCCCAAAAAATGTTCAGCCCCAAAAGTAATATTTCCAAGGTTAAAAAAAACTTTGCTAATCTTTGGTGTTGTTTTTTTAAACTTCTGCACAACAACCATTAATTTTAGCATTTCACTTCCCATAATGAAGATGACAAAAATTGAGTGGTTTTCAAGGACAACTCACAGTCTTGGACTTATTCTGTGAAAACAGGACACGTGGGGATTTTGCACAGAAAACATGCAGGATTTTTCTGCAGAGAAATGTGGGTTTTTTCCCCCCTTGGGAAACATTTTGTTATTGTTGTTCAGAAAATGCTGTTTTGGGGGACTAAAGGTCAACATGTGGTGGAATGCAATATTTGGTATCTAGTTGTGCAACTTTCTTAATTGCATAGCTAAGTAACATCTCCTGTCCTGATTCTCCCAAACTTACTGGGCAAATCCTTTAGGCATCAATTGTACAGAAAGAATGGGATCCATTCTGCTGGAAATCAGGGTGTAGACAAATGAAGTTTCCACTCCTCTCCTGCCACCCAGTAAGGTGAGACAAGGAAGTGCAACATGGATCTTGCTTCTGATCATCGCAGCCTCAGTGGCTGGTGGGAATGGGTGAAAACATCATCAGTTCATGCCCTGGTCACAAGCAGAATGATCTCCCTCCTCTCCACATGGTTGATGTCTAGTAAAGGTAAATTTTGTTTAGTAAATTTTGTCCTGATTAAAAACGCACATATCATAAATATGAGATGTGGCACTCAAAAACTAAGAAAAGCCAGGTCCAGATTTGCTTTTACAAGAGAACTGATAGAAATCCTCCTTTGGATGACAACATCCACAGTCCTCAACTGGAATAACTAGTGAGAGAATGTGGGAGCTGTAGTCCAAAAAAGGAACTTTTCCTAGCTTTGCTATACAAACACAATCCTGCCCTCTTGTGTGTATGTATGGGAAGCATCAGTGAATGATATAATTACTTTTAAATTATTATTATTATTTCTTTTTCTCCATTCTCTCGTCTTCTCCTTGAGCTATATGGGATCCATTAATGCAAAGGTACAGAAGGAAAATGTTGTCCCCAGATACCATCCATCTTGCACTTTGTCATATCTCTGGATAGTAATGCAAACTCTGAGGTGCTCATTTTCCCTCTACTTTTTGATTGTGTTTTTGGAAATAAAAATTTTAAAAACTGTAATAAACAAATGGACAAATGGAATTTTTTAAAAAAGCTGTAATTAACAAATGGATGAATGGGGGAGCAGTGACAGCCTGTTAACAAAAAAGTCTAAAACCAAGCAAAGAAGTTCATGGCTTGCTTTAGATTGTTTGTTTTGCAGTTTCCTTTTGAACTGCACAATGGCCATGTGAAATCCAAAACACAATATTTTCTCCTTCTCTTGCAAAGTCCCCTGGCTAATCAGCAGTAGATCTAATCAAGGACCTAATAAGTCCATAATGGTGCATTTGCTTCCCAGGAGAAGCCAGGGAGTCTCATCATTGCAGAAAATAACCACCACCACCCCTCCCCTTCACAAAATATAAGCGCAGATCCACAGACATCGCAACAGTCTAATAATTTGATTGCAAGCCCTTAGGCAGGGATAGCTTAAATTACAATTAAGAAGCCTAGTACTGCTGTTAACATCTGGGTGATGAGGCTCTGTATGGATTAAAGGGCTGCTGTGTTTATGCCTCTTCATACACACACACACACTCCAAAGTAGAATGGCATGCATTGCAAACTAGTATTTTAGAAATATGCCACAAAGGGCTATTACCTAACCACAGAGGGCATGGATTAGCTCATGTTAAGCACTCTGGAGTCCCACTGATTACAACAAGAGATATTTAAGCACCTTGTTAATGATGGAATCCTAACTCAAAGTAGTTTGCATGTAGGTGATCAGGATCAGGAATGAGCTCTTTGCAGTGACAGCAGTGTCACCCTGGATCCTATTCTCTTGGGGCTCATTCCCACTTACATTTAAACCAGTTTGGGATTCACCTTTGGTCCGTGTTGGTAAATCAGTTCCAAAAGGTCCGTCGTTTCCACTATGAAAGTGGATCTTTTCATTAACCCCTTGAAATCACTTCTTTTTTGGCATAATTGTCATCCCCACTAGTTTGTGCTGCTTCAAAATGCATGTCAATTATCTGTGCATCATCAATGACGTAAGCAGCAGCCTGGGCAGCCCAGCTTGGGAACTATATATAAATATATATTTAAAATAAATTGATAGAAGATTCAATTCATTGGTTTTGCAACTACTTGTCTTACTATGAGCTGCCATCAGATCACCCAGGTAATTGCAAGTAGTTGCAAAACCAATGAATTGAATCTTCTATCAATTTTATTTTTAAAAAATAAAATCATGTTCCACAAAGGCAGTGCCAAGCGAGGGGGGGGGGGGGGGGGAGATGGTGGATCTACCAGAAACTGAGGATGGATGGTAAACACACCTCTGCCATTAGTCCCTCTCCTCCAGAATGATGCAATTCAGATCTGTCATTCCCACTTGTTGAACACACTTCGGAATCAATTCTTTTCAGAAAGAACCACTAGGAAACTAGCGTCTGGAAAAACTGGGTTTTTTGCATTTGCCTCGCTTTATGGCAACAGAAATCAATCAAAGTAGGATCAGAACTGGTTTCAAATGGGAACAACAGAAAGATCTGCCAACATAGCAAGCTTCCAGCAGAACCTCAGCCTTAGGAAGAACTTCCTGACAGTAAGAGTTGTTCAACAATGCAATACTCTGCCTCAGTCATGGCATCTCCTTCTTTGGAGGTTTTTAAAAAGAGGCTGGATGACTACCTATCATGGGTGCCTTGACTGTGTCTTCTTGCATAGCTAGAGGTTGGACTTGATCGGGGTAGGCAACCTGCGGCCCGCGGGCCGGATGTGGCCTGGCGAGGCCTTGGGACTGTCCCCAGCCTGGTCCTGCCGCCGATTGCCACCGGGGCCTTTGGGGGGCAATTGTCTATAGAAGCCTCAGAAACATGCATTTATATTAACATTTTTTTAAAAAAACAGCAAATTTTTTCGCGTGTCCTCAATTTTTTTTAAAAAAGTGTCTTCCATTTGAAAATTTTGTCCTACATTTGTCCTGGTTTATTTATATATTTAATTTTTTTAAAAAAATATTTAATTATTTATTTATTGGCTTTGGCCCCCCAGTTGTCTGAGGGACAGCAACCCGGCCCCCGGCTCAAAAAGATTGCCTACCCCTGGACTTGATTGTCCTTGAGGTCTTTTCCAACTCTATGATTCTATAATTCCATGATTCTGTGAACTCTTCTGCTGGCTCAGTCAGCTAGCCTAAGAGCCAAGGAAGAAGCAGGAGAAAAAGAAGGGGAAGGGAAGAGCTTAGTTATTCAAGAGTCAAATTTTATATGTTTAAATTTGTTTTTTACAAAAGCTGAGGGCTTTCCTTTTTCCTCCCACTGTTCTTTGTCCTATTCGCACCATCTCTTCCACTAAGGTCCAGTGTTTTAAAAGAATCCAGATGAATGCCACATCCCGTTTCTGTGTTAAGGCAGATGTTTGGGGATCGGTGGTGTCACCACCACCCCCTTCGGGCGTCACCTTGTGCTTTCTGAACTCCCCATATCCCTCTAGTGATGCTCTTGAGTAAGCTTGACAGCACAGAACAACAACAAAATAGTTACAATTAGTTGCAACTGAATATAATGGATGAAACTCTTCCATTCCCTCATTTCTATTGAAGACAATTCCATATAGTTTGAATGAGTGTTTTAAAGAAAAAGAGAAACAAATTGATCCAAACAGAAGAGAAAGTGCCAGTATAAAATATACTGTGAATGAAAGAAAGATAATGATATATTACAAAACTAAAAAAACAAAATAGAAAGGAAGGAAGGAAGGAAAAGAAAAAGGAAGGGAGGAAAACCCTGAATCTTGCCATATGGTAACAAAACCTATATAAGTCTCTTAATCTTTAATCTCTATGCCAATGTCTGTTTTACAGATTATGGCTTCAGCCTTTGACAAATCTGCTTAGAGAATTTTTTTGGCTGAAAACTTTGGCACAGCAACGGCTGTCTGAAATACATTCAAAAGGCTAAACATTTTCATAATAGCTACTTTACACAGATTAGTAAGCTTCCCTTCAGGACACCAATTTAACTTTTTCTTTTTCTTCTCTTTAAAGTGACCGTATTCATTTGTATGATCACACTCACACACACACAGAGGCAAACTGATGCAAGCATATAGAGAGAGATGATGTTTATTTAATGCAATGGTTCTGTCAAAGGCTTTTGCAAAAGGATCAAACTCTTTGCCAGCCGACAGCGATTGCAACAAAGGCTTATTATGGTCATTTTTCATGTAATTGGGAGGTTGCATTTGGATGCTATCGTTCGCAGGCTCATTGCCTCATTTTTATAATCCTTCATAAAGTGGGTTTCTTCCATGTCACAGAAATATGCCAGGCAGCCAGGAAATAAATAAACAGTGCTGCGTGGATATTTTTAACATCTGCCCATGTCTTCTTTTAACTGTAATAACCAATTTTAGCCCATTACAATGACCTAAAACAGAAGCAAAATTATTTTCGCTCTTAGGCCTACAGGTTTTTAGGATTTAATTCAATTTTTAAACTCCACTGTTAGAAGCAGCAACATATTACTAGGGAAATATCTCTCAGAGGGACAGGGAGAAACAATTCAGATGCTACTGAAGTGTAGTCATAAGTAAAATTCAAGGGGATTTGGGTTTTTTTTAATCCAAATGTTGGAAAATGTCCTGGTTTGGGACAAGAATTCCCATAATCTCAAAGGCAGTCAAGCAGCTAGCAGCTATGCTAGAGAGAGAGAGAGAGAGAGAGAGAAAGAGAGAGAGGACAACTTTTTCAAGCTCTGGTTTCATTTAATTGAAATATCAGACAAATCTGGAGGGATCCTATTTCACTGGAATGGAGAGAACTGCTTTCCACCAGGCTACACTATAAGACTATCTAGCCAAAGAGCCACTTGTAACCTAGTAGTTGATGTTGACTAAAACGCCAAATATCTTGATTAATCCTCTGTCACCTCACTTTTTCAGCTGCTGTTCTCCGTCCTCCTTCCATTTCTCTCATTTGTCCTCACCTTACTTTAGTTCCTGCAAACTGAATTCAAAATGCAAAAATAGTTTGCACTCAGTTAATCTGGCAAGAGAAAGAGGAGAGGAGGTGGCAGAATCCTACCCTTCCCAACAGGCTCAGGCAAAAGCAAACTGCTGCAGGCCTGTTCTAGCTGGTGTGTTCTTCCTCATTAATAACTTTTTGTCATCTTGACCACACTCTGATGTTGCTTGGCCACATGTTTTCCAGTTTTAATGTGTGAAATGTTGGAGTGTATGAGAGGCAGCAAGAACTGGCAAAACCCAAGTAGCTCTATCTCAAAAATGCACACTTCTTTAAACCAGTCTAGAAGAGCCCTGTGACTCTGTGAATGTCCTTTCACATATCATTGGACCTCAACTCTCTATCACACCCAACACTGAGATATGCACTCAAATCCCAGCTTGGCCATGAAAACCTATTGGATGACCTTGGATAAGTCACACCCTCTCAGCCTCAGAGGAAAGCAGGAGCAAACCCCTTCTGGACAAATTCTGCCAAGCAAACCGAACGATAGGTTCACCCTAGGGTCAACATAAGTCAGAAATTATTTCATGGTATGGAAAAACAATAAAATATGAGCTACAGTTCTACCAAATTTCAAGCATCACCAATGGCCTATCCTGGGATTAACCTGAAACTTCTTATGTTGACTGTCAGCGGCTCTGCAGAGTCTCAGGCAGCGGTTACTTGGTGTTGTTGTTGTTGTTTTAAGTGCAGATGTTCAGGACTGAACCTAAGGCAATCTAGATACAAAGTAAGGGGCTGTACAGACTTCCCTGTCTTCAGGTGCATTCAGGTGCCCTTCCAGGTGAAAGGTCACAATAACCGTGATTTGAAGGGGCTCCTTTGGTGCTGCGCCATGTGGAAGCAGCATCAGAGGAGCACCATGACACCATGCGCTGTGTGGAGCATGGGGTGGTTGTTCAATGCTGTTGGGGTGAGGTTATTTATTAATAGCCAAAATATACAGCTTAGAAACACCCATACTCCCCACTTGCCCAGTTTTTTCTCTTCCACCCACTCTTTTTTCTCACCCAAAGCACATACACATGGATCAAGATGGTCTTACTTTCTCCTTTCCTACCCCCTATCCTGCTGATCTTTCTCTTTCATGGAACTAAATTTTCTTTTTCTCTCCTTACTCACCTACCAAAGTAAGATCCTTTCCCTAATACACCTTCCTCTTCCTATTTTTCTCTGTTCTTTTTCTTTGTCTTCTTGGCGCAAAGCCTCCTGCTCATTCTGTTTCTTTGTTGCTGCTTGTTCTGTCCATCCACCCTCCTGCTCTTTTTCTCTCCTCACTCTACTCTCCCTGCACTAGGCATTAGGATCTTCTTTCTACTCTCCCCTCCCCATGAAAGAGTTATGAAGTCCTGCAGAGGAAAGAAGCAACTCCATCTGGCATCCCACATGTAACTCTTGAGTCTTTTTGGAGAAAAGAATCTGTCAGGTGTAATTGCAGCTTTCTCTCTGATTGTTCATAAAGTCTGCCACCTAGTGATTGAAGATAGTACTATGAATTATAGATTGATTAGATGAAATACAATTAGTACATGCTTGAAAAACAAAAAATAACACTCAGGTGTCCAGCCCTAGGATCCCCCTGGTATATCTGCTAAATCTCTGGTGTCTAAGTGTCCAAGACTTGAGGCTCTGGTGGAGAGGGGGCTGCACAAAGACAGAGTCTCCTTTATTTAACAGCTTTATGTGATTTTAATTGCTTTATGCTCTTTTTTTAATTTGCTTTTATTTGATTTACCATATATACTCATGTATAAGTCAAGGGCAAGTTTTGGGGCCAAAATTATGGATTTTGGCATGACCCGTGGATAGGTCTAGTGCAGTGATGGCGAACCTATGGCACATGTGCCAGAGGTGGCACTCAGAAACCTCTCTGTGGGCACACATGCTGTTGCCCTAGCACAGTTTGCCAAAGTTTCTTACTAGAAAGCCAGAGGGACATGGCACTTTGCAATAAATAAGTGGAGTCTGAGCTGCAGTTTGGGCACTTGGTCTGTAAAAGGTTCACCATCACTGGTCTAGTGTAAAACATGGAGGCTCCTTCAGTGTTTGTATTTGAGGGGCAAGAGGGAAGCAGCAATCAATACAAGGCTTAAGTGTTTCAGCCTTCACTCCCAAGATAGTGAAGCATGCAGGCGGGAGAGGGACTGTTAAACAAACAGCAATCAATCACCAAGGACTCTATCTGCTTTGCTCAGGACAGAAAGAAACTGTGTGGGGAAATCTGAAAGTCATATTACCATACATTACCCTAAGTCAACCTAGGGTTTGGGGGTCAATTTGTGGGCATACATTTTTAGACTTATAGATGAGTACATACAGTATGTTGTTTTAACTCTAAAGGTTATCTTAATAGGGATGCAAAATGCAGACTGCAAACTCATAGTAAAATAAATAAATAAGCAAGTATAGCTCAGACAGAAGTACAATAGTGACACTTTCTGTCATGTGTAACAAAAACTGGGTTTCTGAGAAAACATCTAGTGTATCTGGCTACCAGTCAGCTATGATGTCTGCACAAAAATCAGCACAGCTGGAATCTGATCCATCAATACATTAATTAGGAAAACAGACATGAATTAGCAGCCTGGAAATGAATATTTATCACTATTGAAGAAAAATCATAAGCTTGGTGAATTAAACTTGGCAAAAGCTCAGTGAACCTGTACAAAGAATCTGGGCATGAAGAAAACAGGGAAGCTGAGAAACTGTAGTAGCAACACAAGGCCAAACAGATTAGAAGAAAGGGTATAATTGGATGTTATGGGAGTCATCGCACTGCTGACCCTCCCTCCCTCCCTCTTCCTTGTAAGCACCCACTTCACATGATGAGTCATGAGATGTTAACACACTGTGGCCAAGATCCCCCGTTAATTTATTTATTCATATAATATTATTAGTATATATTATTTGTTGCTATTAACTGCTATGCAGTCAACTTTAGCTTATGACTGAGTCTATCCATCTGGAATGCAGTCTTCCTCTTTCCCTCCACTTTACCAAGTATTATAGTCTTTTTAGTCAGTTATATGACAAAAATATGACAACCTCAGTTTGATTCCAGGGAAAGTTTGGGCCTGATCTTCACTGGGACCCATCCATTGGTCTTTTTAGCAGTCCACAGTCTTTTCAGAACTCTTCTCCAGCACTATGTCTCAAATGAGTTGGTGTTCTTCCTAACATGTTTGTTCACTGTCCAGGTCTCACAACCATACATAGAAATTTGGAATACGATGGCATGCACAATCCTAACTTTAGTATTTAATGATATATCTTTACACCTCAGGATCTTGTCTAGTTCCTTTATAGTTGCCCTTCCAAGTCCTAGTCTTGACTAATTTTTTGACTACAGTCTTTGCTCTCATTGATGATTGAGCCCAAGTATGGAAAATGCTGGACTATTTTGATATCTTCATCATCTAACTGAAATTTATGTAGCTCATCATAAATTATGTAGTAGTAGATTTGGTAGTACATGGTTGTCCCCATAACTAAGCTTCATAGAAGATTCCAAATGTGCAGGAAGCTAGGAGTATGGTATAAAAGTCTGGATGTTGGGCTGGGACCCTGGAAAACTAGGATTCAGATCACCCCTGAGCCATGGAAATTCACTGGCTGACCTGGGCAAGTCACACTAAGGAGAAGACAATGGCAAACGTCCTCTGAATAAATCTTGCCAAGAAAACACTTTGAATGTGAGTTCCAGTGTTTTGCAGTGGTCTGAGCACAGTATTTGGACTCTGGAGATTGGATTTTAGTTTGCAGTTCAGCCATGGAAGACCACTGGGTGACTTTGTGTGAGTCATACACTCTCAGTCCCCCAAAACCCTGTGATAGGCGAAACACCTTAGAGTCACCATAGGTTGGAAACAATTTAAAGACAACAAAGTCTATGGCCACACCTTATCACACAGTGTTGTGTCTGTTTAGTAGCTGGTCTATATTCCATCAACTGCTGGAGTGCTCCTTTTCACCGATGGGCAAAACCCGTCAATGTCCTCCAATGTTTTTTCACTATTGAGTGAATGTAATAACTTTCTTCTAAAGCAATTCTGATATGCAGGCAATCATATACTAATAGTAGTAGCAGCAGTAGTAGTAGTAACATTTATTTATAGAGTGCTGTAAAATTTACACAACACTTTACATAGTAGGAATCAAAATACAATGAAATAACAATAGATAATGAAAAACCTACCACATGGCATGCGATCTAAAACATCAATGTACAAAATTAAAATATCTCTAAAATAATATAAATATACAATGAACACATAATCATTGTGACAGATAGTAAGAGTGGGTGTGATTAGGCCCCCTCCGCTCTCCTCCTTGTTATTCCCAAGCATGTTTTTTTTCTTTTTTCACAAATTCTTGTCTTCTTTTAACCTAATAGATTGTCATGATCATGCGATTGTGCTGATGATAAATAAAAATAAATACAGATTTAAAGGCATGCTGGAAAGGGGATAGGGCAGGGAGGAAGGGTTATGGACACCAGCAGGAAGAAGGCAGAGGCCAGGACAGAAACAGCACCATAGCAATTTGGAAGAGCTGTGTGTTAATAATAATAATAATAATAATAATAATAATATGATTTATTTATATGCCGCCCAATCATTGCGAATCCGGGCGGCTTACAACAGAGGAGATTGTAATTGTCCCTAACCTAGTATTTTTGCATTTGCTAGATTAACAGGATTGTACCATATTATGAGCCTAGTGTGATACGGGCTAAAAACCCAGAAAGGAACATCACCCCACTAATATAAAATCCATGTACTGTGCATCGGGCTACCTCTGTACCGAGTTGGGAAACTTCACTTCGTTCCAAACACAGCAACCAGATTGATTATTGGGACGTCCAGGAGTGACCACTTTACACTAGTACAGTGGTACCTCGGGTTACGAAATTAATTCGTTCCGCGGCTAATTTCGTAACCCGAAAAACCTTCGTAACCTGAATTGCCATAGGCGCTAATGGAAAAAAATAGCTCTCTGCTGCCCTCCGGTGGCGGCATAGCGCCGAGGTTTTTTCGTAACCCGAAAAAACCTTCGTAAGCCGAAACAATAAATCCCTATGGGATTTTTTCGTATCCCGAAAAATTCGTAAGCTGGGTAATTCGTATCCCGGGGTACCACTGTATTAACATCACTCCACTGGCTGCCAGTTAGTTTCTGGGCAAGGTACAGAGTGTTGGTTATTACCTTTAAAGCCTTACATGGTTTGGGTACAAATTAAGGAGCTCTCCAGACCACCTTTAAGGGGCAGTGGAATGCCACCACTTTCCTGGCCAGATCAGGGCTACAGCAACCTCACATTGCAGCCTCGATCCAGACTTTGGAGGGTGCAAAAAGGAGCTGGAAAAAGTGGCTCCTTTTTGTGCCCTCCAAAGGGTGCCATAGCCATGATGGTGTGACTGTATGATGCCCCTTGGGCATTGCATCACCTGGACACAACACCGGAGGTGCATCATGATGCTGCGTGCCATCTGGAGCGGCATGTGGCATCATGGCACCCTGGGGCAGAGTCAGGGTATGCATCATCAGGAAGCTGCACCCTGACTCTGCCCACAGGCCAGCTTTTCGGGCCGGTCTGTATAGGGCCTAACTTAGGATCTCCTTCTTCCATATAATCTGCCCTGAATTTTCAGGTCTTCTGGCATTTGCTCCAGTCAACCAGATGTTGGTTGGCAACTGTCAGCCAGAGGACTTTTTCGTCAGCCACACCTATACTGTGGAATGACCTGCCAGAAGAGATTTGACAGCTGAATATGCTGTCTGAATTATAAAGAGCATTGGAGACCAGTCTCTTCTGACAGACTTATCCAAATGATTTTTAAATTGTAAATTTTAAATGATGGATTTTAGAGGTTTGGATTGTTTTAATATATGAACATCTTATTTGTCCTTTTAAATTGAGGTATATTTTAACTGATGTATTTTAATTGATGGTATTTGTTTGTTAATTGTTGTTGTCCCCACCTCAATCCATGGGGAGAGGTAGGTAAGAAATTATTATTATTATTATTATTATTATTATTATTATTATTATTATTATTATTA
>NC_056522.1:12652859-12687400 GCF_019175285.1 Sceloporus undulatus
GCAGCCTTCACTTCTTGGGGCATTGGCACACAAGGGAGCTGTACTATGAACTGGAATGCAGTGAAACAACAGAGCCATGTCACTTGTCACGTCCAGCTCTACTTTGGAGTTGAACACATTCAGTGAGGAGCCACTGTTCATACTTACTTGCATGGGAATTGACTGTGAGTTTTTCTTCCCCATTTTTTAAAAAATCCTGCTGAGGCTATTTTTCATTTGGCACAATTAAACCCACTGCTCCTTGGAATTCATTATTACAGTCCAGACTTGCTAATTTGTAGTGTTTTATTCTGTTTTAATAAACCAAACAGACTTTTAATTAAAAAGGGAAGGGGAAAGTTTTGAATGATGATTTCAAAGTAGAACTTGAATTGGCTTGGCATTTCTGAGCCAACATAAATGGTATTTCCAAAAATGTACTGTAATCCTATTAGGGGTATGATCCACAAGCCAATTCAAGTAAGAATATTTGAACCTATTTGCATCATGAACCTCAGATCAGATGACACATGGAAGTAAGCCCCTTGAGTTTGCACAAATAAGATTTCTACTGAAAATATATATTTTTCCATAACACATTAGAGGCTGTTTCACATCGGCACAGTGGACAGGGTTGTTGCAGAAAAACAAATTTTAAGTGCAAGATCCAAAGCAACAGAACAAATCTCTCTTGCTCACTGTGGCTGCTGCTTGTTAAGGTAGCTTTGGAGGCATTTGGGCCAAGAGAAACTATGTAGTTGCACGTTGGAAATTTAAGGGTGCATCCACACTGCAGAAATAAAGCAGTTTTACATCACTTTAGTTGTCATGAGTGTGTCCTACAGAATTCTGAGATTTGTAGTTTGCTGAGGCACAAAAGCTCTCTGAAAGACTACAAATCCCAGGATTCCTCAGCATTGAGCCATGGCAGTTAAAGCCGTGTGAAACTGCATGAATTCTGCAGTGTAGAAGCAATCTAAGTTGGTGATGTAGGAATTTGGCACTGGTTTTTAAATTTAAAAGCCCAAAGATCATATGGGGAGACCAGTGGTTTAACTATGGGGAGGAGATAACCATAATAAGTCTGCCTTCCTGTGTAATTTTCCTACAGTCCCCACATTTCTAGCATCACACTGATGTAAAACTTCATTTGAGCATTTAGAAATATAGTTCAGGCATTCAAAGAAAAGCAGCAGGCAATATTACCAAGGGAATACCAAAACAGCAACTATAAAAGTTCTAAGCTGTGAATAATTTTTCTAAAGGGGCATTTCCCTTGGACTGAAGGTCTATTTCCGTTGGGTGGGCAGAATTCGTATTAGGACACCCCAAGGGAGATCCTCTCAGTATGTCTCAACAATTGAACCTTTCTTTCCATTCTAAGAAACAAGATGCTGGCTTGGTCTATAGGAGGAGGTGAGAATTTTGTTTGGATCATTTCATTTTAAAATGTTGGATTAGAAGTAGATCCCCAGGTTATTAGTCTCTTTTCTGGAAAAGATGAAGACTGGCTGAATGAAGATTCAGCCTCCTTTAGCAGAGTTCAGAAGTGGAAGTGCTGAATCTCTTGAGTCTCTCTGAGTCTAGTTATAGCAAAGTAAGGCAAACAGGCAGTACGCAAGTTTTGTAGCTAAAACCTTTACTAATGGCAATTAAATGCACATTCAAACATATATTGCAGTGCCTTGGCGAACTACAGGAAAGTTTCAAAAAGAAGAGTGGCTCAGCAGAGCTTACCTTCTTGAGGGAGGAGGAAAACAGAGAAGAAGAGATGAAGAAGCTTTTTATATGCTTGCAAACACATCTGGAAGACCTTCTGGTCATATCTTGTGGTTAGTTAGATACATCCCTATGTCTGATCAGAGTGATGGAGAAAATGGGGTATGACTGCTCACAAAACTACAAAGCCCAGAGTTCAATAGCATTGAGTCGTGGCTGTTAAAGTGGTATCAAATAGCTTTATTTCTGTAGTGTGAATACACCGTTAGAGCTAGCATGAATAAGGAAACCTTTACTGTCTAAAGTCCCGTTGCTTTAAGAGCAAACAGTTGAAAGAGGTTAATGCAAATGCTTGGTTCCAAAAACAACAGCAATTTTCCCAGAATTCATTAATTAATTAATTCAAAAATTTGAAAGAAAAGATTATTTTTAATATAGACTTTTATTTAATTGTGTGGGGAAGTAAAATAGAGGTATCTGTTCCTCCAGGCAGAGGACTTTAGGTGGTTAACTTTGAGAGGTCCAGCTGGAGATCCCTGCGTATTCAACCACATTTGTAGATATGAAATTAAAGTCACCACTTCTTTGTTTCTGACAGACTCCTCATTTTTAACAGATACATGGCCTGTTGGTGTAACATTTGTTCCTTGCTGTGCTTGCAATAGCTGTGCTTTTGAAACTGGTCAATGAGGAGGGCTGAGGATTTCTTTTGTTGAATTTTTCTATGAAAAATAAGAACGTTCCACTAACCATGAAAAAAATCTGGCAGAAAGCAAAATTGATAGTTTCATGCATCCCTAGATCAGATGGGCTTTCAGACTAATCCAAACAGGTTTTGCTTCCTATATTGACTAGTATCTTCTTGTCAGTGTTGTTGTTGTTGTTGTTATTTCGCATCAAGAGAATGAGCATGTTGTACAGTAGTGGTTTGACTGTTGGACTAAGAGTTTGGAGACCTGGGTTCGAATCCCAGCTTGGCCATGGAAACTCACTGGGTGTTCATGGCAAGCTATACTCTCTCAGCCTCAGAAAATGGCAATGGCAACCCCCCCCCCCCCGAAGAAACTTGCCAAGAAAACCCCATGATAAGTTCGCCTTAGAATGAGTCACCATAAGTCAAAAATAACTTGAAAGCATACAACAACTTTGATTTAAGATGACCCTGTGAATAAGAGACCTGCAAAACCTGTGGTCATCAACTACCATGGTCAGACCTTTTAAAGCCAGTGTTGTGACATTCTTGACTGAACCAAGCTACCTATAGTGGAGTGTTCTTTTCCTATTGCCTTTCTCTTAAGCCCTGTCCTTTCATGATATGTCCAAAGTATAACAGTCATTGTTTAGTCATTTTTGCTTCTATTAAAAGCTAAGCTTGCTCCAGACCCATTCGTTTGTCTTTTTGGCAGCCCACAGTATCAATCAAACATTCCACCACCTTTCAAATTAGTTGAACTTCCTATCAATATTCCTCACTGCCTAGCATTCATTACCATGCACAGAAATAAGAAGCACTATGGCATGGATGATTCTGACTTTGTTCTTTAATGGCTGCGTTCACACTATGATATAAACCGGTCTGGAAAACTGTTTAAAGGGAAGTTCATTCATACTCATACCAATTGTCTCCAATGCAACTTTGGGGGGGGGGGGGCAGCACCAAACCCACTTAAACCAGTGCATTTGAATCTGAGTCATTTACCCCTTCTTTTCTAAAGCACCATTTTTTTGGAGGGAGCCACCAATGGGAATGTGCTGTCGATCCTATTCAGAGCATCCCACCACTGCTGCCACTGCTCTTCTTCTTCCTACTTCCTCCTTTTCCTCCCCCCCCCCCACAGTTGCATCCTCCTATCGCCTCTTCCTCATTCCTCCTCTTCCTCTCACCCCTGCTGCCACATCCTCCTTCCTCCTCTTCCTCCTTCCTTTTCTTCTCGCCCCTATTGTCGCATCCTCCTTCCTCCTCCTTCCTCCTCCTCTTCCTCCTTGCTCCTCTCCCTTTCGCCCCCACTCCCACATTCCCCTTCCTCCTCTTCCTCCACCCCCCCCCCCCCCCCCCCCCCCCGCCTCACTGCCACAATTGAGTCTCCATGGCATTTTATCCCTATTGCCATTCCCCCCTTGAGCATGAATGGTAATTGGGATAAAATACCACAGAGAGATTCAATTGTGGCATATATAGTGGGAACTTCAAATCAGAATGGCATCACTGAGGAGAACCAGATCTCCTCGGTCAAAAAAGGTAATTGTGAATGAGCCCAATATACATGTTCACACTTGAGGATTTAACCTAGCTGCCCTTAAGTCTTAAGCTTCTTCTGATTTCTTGACTATAGTCTGCATTTGATTTATGACTGAGTCAGGGTGCAGGGAATCTTTTTAATCCAAGGTATAGGGAAACTATCTTAAGGGTTTCATTATCTACTTTAGATTTCTTTTAAAGGATGGGTTTTCAAGACCTTTATGAGTCTGGGAAAAGAAATCTCTGGGAACTCCAGGACTCTGGGGATTGGAGGTACCCATTATTTGTGATTTCCTGACTAGACTCTGCATTTTGATTTATAACTGAACCAAGATATACAAAATCTTTAACTATTTCTTTTTTGCCCACTTTTGGCTGCATAAGTCATCTGTGGTAATTTTTTTTGTTTTCCTAATGTTCTATTGTAACTCTGCTTTTACACTTTTTTCCTTGATTTCATTAACAACCATTCTGAGTTTTTATTATTTTCTGCAAGTATCATGGTGTCATCTGCATATCTTAAATTGATGAAATTCCTTTCACAAATTTTCATGCCTTCTTCTTCTGTGTCTAATCCTACTTTCCATATCATATATTCTGCATTAAATTTCCGAGCCCCTTGCCAATAGGAAACAATTCTGTTTCTCCATTTTGTGTCCTGACAGTGGCCTCTTGCCCAGAATATAAATTATTACCACAGCCAGATGTTGTGATACAGTCATTTCTTTCAGTGTGAACCAATCTGCACTACAGAATTAATGCAATTTGACACTGCTTTAACTGCCATGGCTCAGTGCTATGGAATTCTGGAACACTTTTAATGTACAACCTTTTTGTTTTGAAACATTGTTTTCTGCATTAAAAATAGGAATGTTACACAACCAAAATGTAGTCTAGAAAACAACAATCTTGCACAACAAAGCCATATGCAGCTGTGACTTTAGTCAGCCTGAGTTACATCTCTTGATGCTTTTAAGAAGGCAGTAAAAACATTTCTTTTCCTGCAGGCGTTCCCAGACTGACCTCTGCCCTGAATAGGATCAACTGCCCATATTAACCTGCTCCTTATTACTGCTCATCATTGCCACTTCTTGCTGAATTTTAATTGATGTTATTCTATCTATTGACTTTTATTGTTATTTGTATTGATGGGAGGGTGGGTAGAAGGGGTGGGGGCCCGAGGGATTTCTCTTGTTATTAGCCCTGTTTAAATATTTGAAAGGATGTCATATTGAGGAGGGAGCAAGCTTGTTTTCTGCTGCTCGAGAGAACAGGACCCGGAACAATGGATGCAAGCTGCAGGAAAAGAGATTCCACCTGAACATTAGGAAGAACTTCCTGACAGTAAGGGCTGTTCGACAGTGGAATGCACTCCCTCGGAGGGTGATAGAGTCTCCTTCCTTGGAGGTCTTTAAACAGAGGCTGGATGGCCATCTGTCAGGGATGCTTTGATTTGGATTTCCTGCATGGCAGGGGGTTGGACTGGATGGCCCTAGTGGTCTCTTCCAACTCTACGATTCTATGATTCTATGATTATTGTTTCTATTTGTATTTTATTTTTCATTGCTGTTGCCCATCTCGATCCTCCAAAGGGAAAGGCAGGATATAAATATATTACTGTATTATTATTATTGTGGTGTTGTTGTTGTCCTGGGAGTAACAACAACAACAAGAAATTCCTGTGAATTGCAAGAACATTTGATGTATCATTTTTCTTCCCACGTAAGTTATTCAAAGAATTTGGGAAAGCTAAATTTGACCTCAGATGGGAAATCACTGAATTTCTATTCCATCCCTAGTACATGCAATGCACATTCCATATTACAGTCACACATTTCACATTTGTTTGCCCAGTCCTTTGAGCTGTTTAATTCACTAATGCACAATTGTCATGTAACTGAGTGTGAAGTTACACTCAGTCTCCCTGATGCAGGATCTCCACCTTTTTATTCTTTTCAATATAAATGTTCCTAGAACTTTGAAGAACAAGCTGTACAATAGCAGAAGTTGCATAGTGGAAAGGAATGTAAAAGCTTACAATTAAACTGCATCATTTCAGCAGAAGGCCTTTACTGTATAGAAGTGGCAGTTGCTCTCAGCCTAACACATTTACTTTGCACAGACTCCAGAAGTGGAGGTTGATCTATGCCATTTTTGCTGTCTTCCCCCCCCCCCCCCCCCTTTCTTTCTACATGTTTGTATCGATATTTCCCCCCCTTCGTTTTTATCTTGCTGCACAGTTGGGAAACCAAATCTTCACTTTTGATTTTATAATTACACAAACAATGTGTGACTCGTAGGCCTGGTAGGATGCCAGTTGAGAGAAATGAATGGAGGAGTATTATTGGACTACTCTTTGACTTTCAGAGAAGGGAAGGGAAAGACTTAAAAAGCAAAACAATCATGACACAGTGCAGACTGGTTACTACGTTTGCCTGGAAAAATGCCCATTTACTATAAGACACACACATCATGAAGAACTATCACCTCAACCGCCATGGTGACACAATACATTGTCTTGCGATTTGACAAACTACAAGCTTGTTCCATCCCTGACAAGTGGTAAGTATTTTACTGATAGAACAAGCAACACAAAGTTTTGTCAGCTAAGCTTTATTAGTGGGACCAGACCTGTTGTTGCAGATATGTTCCTCCAAGTCAACTCCAATTTATGGTGACCCTGTCATAGGTTTCTCTTGGTAAAGTTCATCCAAAATAGGTTTTTCATTGCCTTCCCCTTAAGCTCAGAGACTGTGAAAGTCCCAAGGGATGTCCATGGCTAAGCAGGGATTTTAACCATGGTCTCCAGATCCCTAGTCCAACACTCAAACTACTGGACCACACTGGCTCTCTTTATTAGTGGGACCAGTCCTGTTGTTGCGTGCATCTTACCACTGAGTAAAGTGAGATTATTTCCTCAGGTAACTCTGAATTTGAGTCTAAATTGAAACAAGCTATCCAAGATGTTGGTCAAGAACTAATCAGTCCAAAGAGAACAATTTAAGCAAGTGGAGAGTGAGATTAGGGGATCAATTTGGGAAGGTCCGCCAGAAGAGATCCATTTTTATTGCCTTCTTAAAGGCCTCCAAAGATGTTAGTTGGCGGATCTCATCTGGGAGATCGTTCCAGATTTTTGGAGTGGCAGCAGAAAACGTCCTCTGGGAAGTAGTTACCAGTCTAGTTCTCTCTGACTGTAGTAGATTCTTCCCTGAGGATCTGAGAGTGCAGGAAGGATTATATGGGAGGAGGCGTTCCCTCAGGTAAGCTGGACCCAGGCCATGTTACCCACCTCTTCTCAATGGTTTGAGATGAGAAACAGCAATGGATGAAACAGAACACAAACCAGTTAAAACACACAGCATCAGTTTTCAAGAACATATAAGACCAAGTTTAACATTCACAATTAAAAAGAATCATATGGATAGCCTGCTGGAAGAAACTAGTCTTTAATAATTTTATTATTATTATTTTTAAATTCAGACAGCTTATTCAGTGGTTGAATCTCTTCTGACAGGTTGTTCTACAGTCTAGGAGTGGCTGAAGAAAAAGTCCTCTGGGTGGTAGCTGTCAAACTAGTCCTGGCTATCTGGAGTAAATGTCTCTCAGAAGACCTGAGAGTATGGGGTGGGTTATATGGGAGGAGGTGATCCTGTGGGTAGCCTGGATTTATACAGAAGGACTGAAACCTGGTGTGAATAAATGATGATAATGAAACTGTGATTCACTGGCCAATAACATGGAAGCCATCAGCCACCAACAAGCAGCAGCAAGGTTCCATGCATCTCCTTACATGCTAGAAGCTAGCATTTTGTCTTCAGGTGAAGTGAACAATGAAAAGTCATTATGAGTACTGAAGATTTCCCTGCTGATATAGGAAGCTCCCTCCATTCCAACTGCCACTGCTCTGAAGAAGAGAAAAGCATCGAGGCACAGTTCCGTTGTGCCTTCCAGCAGTGATGTAATTCTTTATTAAGTTTCTTCTCAATGATAGTAGTGAATAATCTCATCTATTTTCTTCTCACTGAGACAGTTTCAAAAACCACACCATTTATGATGGCAATTTGAAACAAAACACTTGTTCTGTGCAAAATTCACAAGTGGATTTTTTGTTCAGGAAACAAGATTTTCTCTGCAGTATACAGCATTTTCTGCACAGAAAACAATATTTCCATGCAGAAATGTGATTTCCTGCCCAGGAAATGCTGTTTCCTGCACACAAAAATTGTTGTTTTCTATGCAAATCAAACATGTGTGGACCATTTTGCAGAATAAATCCCAGTGGCAAGCATTCCTTGCTTTTCAACAACTCACTTTTCAATTACTCATGCTTCCAACCATTCAAAATTACACACAGAACCCATATATTTGATGCTTTTGACCATATGTTGAATGAATGGTTCTGGTTACACTCCTGCAGAGTGTGAGTAATCAGTAATCAGGGAGAAAGATGGAGAGAGGAAAACATCTCTTGGATTCAAGGAAGCACTTCTCTGGGTGTATTGCAGGGATTCTCTTCTTTTCTGGGAAAGGGTTGGCCTTTTTTCTCCCTTATTCAACAGATTCCCAACCGGAACATGTCATGGTTCCGCATTTTGACGATTTTTGCTTTTTGACAGTACTCTTGTCCTTAAGCTGTCAAATAAATGAGGGATGCCTTGCAGCATTTTCTGCACAGAAAATAGTATTTTCTGTGCAGGAAATAATAGTTCAACACAGAAGTACTACTTCTTGTGCAAAAAATGCTGTTGCTGCACAAAACAACCACGTGCAAATTTTGTACAGAATAAATCCCAAACTGCAAAGGTTCTTACTAGTCCAAAATTCTTCCCATCAGAGTTTCTCAACACTTGAAAAACATCTTTTTCTACTATTTTCCAAATAATTTCAATTTTCCCCCCATCAGTGGTGAGAGGCCCTATCTTCATGTTCAGTTTGCCATTGCTCTGGCCTCTGAGGTCAGCTTCTGCTGATCTTAATCCCCTTCTCTACTGCCATTCCTTTTTCCCTTTGTATTGTGTTTTATTCAGATTGTAAGCCTGAGGGCAGGAAACTGTTAATGACTTCTGAGCTACCTTGAGAGTCTTTTTTCAGTTGGGGTAAAAATCCTCAAAATAAATAAATATGTGGAATGCATTTAGCTGTGGTGGTGACAGAAGGTTGTATCCCATCTTGTTCTTTCTCTTAGATAGAAAAATGTCTTGGGCTAGGATTCTAAAGACCAGCCCATTACAGTCATTTTTTAAATAAATAAATAAATAAATAAATAAACCTTGATTAGTGGCCAGCATCTGGGCTGTGTTTTCTAAATCCCCGTATGTGGAAGTAGACAGTGATTCTGCTAAACAAACCTTGTGTTGAAGGTCAACATTACTCCACCAAACCAAAACCCTAAATATGCAACTGAATGCACAACCAAGGCTTATGTGCCTCCAGGTATAGTGCGCATCCATACACAATGTGAAATGTACATCCATGTACAATACACATCCTCAGGCACAATGGCACTGCATGTACAATTGCACTTCCACAACCTTGCAGGGAATGTGAATGTTGTATGGAGGTGTGAAATTGATCTGTTTGTTGAAAATCTTGGGTGAAATATTTTCCATTCCTAACTAGAGTTGAGAGGGAGTGTGGGATAGTGGTTTGAGTGTTGAACAAGGACTCGGGGAGACCAGGATTCAAATCTGTGCTCACCCATGGAAACCCACTGAGTGAGCTTGGATAAGTCATACACTCTCAGCCTCAGAGGAAGGCAATGGCAAAACACTCTGTGAGGGTTCTCTGGCTCCCCTGCCCTTCTCCTGCCTTTGCTGGATAGGACCCATTGAGACCACCTTTTATCTAAAAAACGTGCTGCCACCACCTGATAATTTGACTTCTCCCTCCTTAGCAATGCATTGGGACATTGCTGGGGATTCCTCTGTACCTTTCTTTGCAGAGTCACTTGTCTCTCTTCCTATGTTTGGGGAAGAGCTAGATCTTTCCAAGCTAGGGCACAAAGAAAAGGTAGTGTGAAAGTGACTGAGTACTTTTAAATAAAAGCTGTATTCTAAGTAAAGAAATTATAGCATAAAACGATATCTCTCTACATGAAGAACGATCTTGTTCTTCAGGCACAAATAGAAATAGCAGGTTAAATAACTGACCATTTCAGTCAAATCCAGAAAAGAATCAAAACATCCTAATGTGACTGGCTAGTACTGTATCTGCTCCTAATTTTATTCACAGATCAGATGGGATTCGTAGTCCTTGATGTTCCAAGACAGAGTCACCATGTGCCACAAGCAAACTAAAGGTACACAGCGACAAGCCTGGAGTTGACTAGCGACAGTAGTTCATCTTGTCTCTGTTTTTCTCAAGAGCATGAGATAAATTATATTTTTATTTTACATAAGGCATTATTTTTAAGTCCCCAGCCAAAATCCTACATCATGCTTCTGGGATGTAAATCTCTACACAAGTACCACAGTTAAGTGAGGGTTATACTGCACTGACATTCTGCTCAGTATCAGCTTTGTGCTGATTCTGTATCTGCCAATGTACTTGTTCATTGCCCCTCTGTGCAATGGGAAATGCACGGTGGCTATTTCTACAATCCCATGAATCACATGGCATACTGAAGATGATGATAAATAGGTACCATCTAAGAATGCACAACTTCATGTGAAGTGGTCATGCTTGTGATGATTCACTTACACAACTGTGAACAAAATACATCCATAGCGCAATGGCAAAAAAAGTACCATTCCATGTGCATAGAAACTTCCACACATGTATGACACCCAGAGATTTGTTGGAGCCATTGTTGGTGCCAAAATGTCTTGGGCTCAGGTTCCAAAGACCAGCCCATTACAGTCATTTTTAAATAAATAAATAAATAAATAAACAAACAAACCTTGATTAGTGGCCAGCATCTGGGCTGTGTTTTCTAAACCCCCCTTCAGTCATGAAGTGAAACAAATCTAGGGTGCCAAGGGTTTCAAAACACTCTGCAGAAATAATCCCATTGGAGACTACTTTAACTGCCTTGGCTCAGTACTAGGGAATACTGGGAATTGTAGTTTAATGTGGCACCAGAACTCTCTGACAGAGAAGGCTAGATGTCTAAGAAAACTACAGTTCCCAGAATTCCCTAGCACTGAGCCAAGCCAGTTAATGCGGTCTCAAACTGGATTATTTCTGCAGTGTGTTTTGGACCAAGGAGTCCACTACAGATGTCAATGGAAAGCCACAATGACATGACTATCAACAGACAAAACAATAGGAAAACTTCTCCCCAAAAAAGCCAGTTTTTATTTGATCTCTAAAGAACTTATTAGTGCCCCTGACTTTGGCAGGGAGAAATATGGATCTAGTCCTTAGTGGGTTTTTCTTTAAAAAAAAAATACTGTTCATTTACCCCAAATTATTCCCACTTTCCTCTGATAGTCCAAGTCAATAAACAGCAACCAACAATTATACTATTGGATTGCTAACATGAAATAAATGCTTTTCTTTGTCCCTTAGCATATTCCTGTGGGACCCTTCCCTCAACTCACTTATTCTGCTGCTCAGTGAACCAGTAAGGAGAATATTATGAGTTCTGGGTGTTTAACAAAAATCCTGACATAACAGAGGTCCTCAAAAAAAAATGCAACAGCTGTTCCTGGGGAGTTTTCTCTTTACAAACATCCATTCCTTTCATCCTTTTTTTCAAAAAAACATCAAGAGTTCCTTTATGCCTTATTATGTTTAGTAACAATTCATCCAAACTTGGGCCATCTCTTCAATCAGTAAACAAGGATCAAGTACCAGCTTTCCTGATAAACAGCTTTTCCCATCCATTGCTGGGTCTGTGAGGTTTCATAAAGGAAAGTCATGTTTTACGTCCTATTTTTTGCCTTCCCACCCTCAAAATTTGCTCTACCCTTCTTATGTCCTCCTTAAATTGTTCTCAGTAATTCAGGCAACTGTATTGATTGAGATAGGATTAACAATATAAGATCTCTAAACACAGGACCTTCTCTGCAGAATACAAGGAACGCTTTAGCAGTTGGTTTACATAACACTACTTTTTGCTACTATTAAAATGATATTAATGTTTTAAAATATATTTTAATACATTCCACATTGTATATAAATTTGTCCATTTATATTGGTATTTAATTGCATCTTTGCATATTTATATGGTGTTTTAATTTTGTTGAGTTTAGTTGTTTATTGCCTCATGGTCTATGGACTGCAATAAGGGCACTGATTGATTGATTAATATTGATTTAGATAGATGTTCAAGAAGCATAATGCAGCAACTCTCAGAAATCACAGACTAAGAGCAGAAAAGCATAATGTGAAACAGTAAACAGTGGTTCAAAACAGGCACCAGAAACAATTATTTCATTGAAGAGTAATTCAAGCAAACAAATTCTTACAAATAAATGGCCCAAGAGCAAATCAAGCCTGAATTCTCCCTAGAAGCTGGAATGTCCAAACTGAGGCTATCATACTCTGGCCACATCATGAGATGAAAGGACTCATTTAAAAAGATGATCATGGCGGGTTACAGACGGGCAAAAAGGGGTGTATTCATGACGTCATGAAGGTAGAGCCTTCAGACGGGCCTTACCTGAATGCCATCATGAACACGCCCCCCGCACGCCCCAAGCGGGAAGAAGCGGCATTAAAAAGGTGCTGCTTTTTTCCGCTTCATTTTGATTTGCGGCGTACGTGCGCATCTCCGTCTGTAAGCTGCTGCACCGATACGTCAGAATTGCTAAGCCGCAAATATAAGTTGCCCGTTTAAAAGCTCCATGTCAGCTGCGTCGCATAATGGCTCGGGGTCCGGGACATGCGTGGTTTGCAGTCAGGCTTTAATTGCAACGTCCGCTGCCATGCAGCTGTGGAAGCTGCGGCACAGCTGCGACGCATTTTAAGTCTCGTAACCCTAACCCTAGAGCCACTTGTGCGCATGCGTTGCTAGAATCGCGGGAAGTTGTAAGTTTTGCCGGCGGATGTTTTGGTTGTAGAAAGTGATAAGGGAAAGTTTGGAATTTAAAGTGACCCCCTACACACATTCCTGCGCCCTTTTCACCTGGGAATGGGCACAGTTTGGCTGCTCCTGGCACAGCTGTGTGGCGGCTCCCCTTTGCCACCAGGCAGGATGGCTCAGCCTTCCACCAGCACCCCGAAAAAAGGCAGGGGGACGTCTTGGTCTCATACTGAGACGGCTGACCTGATAGCTATATGGTCCCAGCCAAATATTCTGCAGAAACTGGAGCAGTCCTACCTGAATGCTGACACATATCGAGAAGTGGAAGAAGCCATGAGAGCCAAAGGCCACAACAGAACTTTGGAGGAGTGTCGCCGAAAATGCAAGTCGCTGAAATCTCAATACAAACAATACAGAGATGCCCAGGCCAGAGGTACTACGAAGGGCGCCCCCCCCCGCCCTTTTACAAGGAGCTGCATGCTTTCATTAAAATGGATGGAAGCATCAGACCCAACAGAGTAGCCACCACAAGTCTTGAGATGCAGGGACATTCCAGCATCGGCGGAGACGTGCCACTCTGGCCAGGGCCATGGCACCGCCAACAGTAGCCTGATCAAGCGCTATGGCAGCCACTGCCGTTCGCTGTTCTGTGCCATCATCATCATCACTGCTGCTGTCATCCAAGTCTACAGCTGTCATGGTGGTGGATTATGGGACCTCCACTGCAGCGGCAATGGAGGCGGAGGGGGCAGAGGGGGCAGAAGAGGCGGGGAAGACAGCGGTGGCAGCAGCGACAGCCGTGGCTGTGGATTGCAGCTTCAGGAAAACCACAGGGAACAAAGGAGAGGAGGCATCCATGATGCTGGTGACATTGGCAACTGTGCAAGCGGACAAGGATGCCAACACCAGCTGATCACCAGCTGGCAGGAGACCACCTTTGTTCTTGGCCAGGGCGGGGGAAAAAGTTTAACGGGGCTTGGGCACTTTAAATGTGCCCATAGGCTTACTGCCGCCGCTGCTGAGTGCCGCAGCTGCGCAGCTGCGCATCCACCAGCCGGCAAAAGAAAAAAAAGCCGCGGTTTGGGCCACCCGTGTGGAAGGTGCCTCTCTCTTTGCGGCGTCCTCCGAGGCGGCGGTATAGAAGCTACGGGTCCGAAACGGACCCAAGTGAGGCGTCTTCATTGCCCCCCGTGTGAAAGCCCCAACACCTGAAGCACGCCCCCGGGGCGGGCGGGCCGTCTGGAGGCTCCGTATTCAGCAGAATACACCTCCAAGACGTCCTCCCCTGCCCATCTGTAACCCGCCCATGCTTGCTAAAATGTGAGACAGTGGGAAAAGAGGAAGGCCACATTACAGGTGGATAGACTCAACCAAGGAAGGCATGGTCTTGAGTCTGCAGGATCTGAGCTGGACTACTCATGATGGCAACCCTTGGAGGTTTCTCATTCATCGGATCACCATAAGGTGAAGCCAATTTGTTGGCAATTAACACAAAGAAATTTAAACAAACAAAAGCTGAAATTTGGTTTGTTGGTTGCCACTAGAGGAGATCCACTGAATCAAATGTTGAGTTTTGAGCCAAGATGTAAGTTAATCCAATTGATTCAATGACTGCATTGTAGTCATACAAACAGTTCTATTTTGGCTGAAAATCACCCAAAGGGAAGTTTTAAGAAAAACATAACAGGATCCTGTTCCAGAGAAATGTGGGAAGCAAAATAAGTTTTCTAACACTATTGAGGTTTCTCAAGGGATGATTCACCTCTACATTGTCCACCAAGGCTCATCTCAAAGTGAAATGTCAAAATGAATGTGGACTTTCTTGCATCTTGCTGAACTGAAGAACCTGGAACTAGGGCGAAGCACATCTGGATCACAAGTGAAATGTCCCACTCTTCTTTACTTCATGAAAATTATCTACACCACTGTGAAAAATACATTGCTCTTTTGTTTTGTTTTAAAAGTCTGCCAATGCAAGACCAAACCTACAAGCTATCTCATGTTGGCTCATGCTCTACAAAGCCAGGAAAATGGATGCTAAGGCTGAGGTCTTAAGAGACCCAACATAGTTTCTGCTATCATTGACTCAAATTATTATCTTGCTACAAGCCCATCTCCCAAGGCTAGATTTCAATTCTGTCTTCAATATTTGTACTATTACATGATTGAGAAGCAGGCTTATATGTAACTAAAGTCATTTTCAATACACAGCCAAGAGAAGTACCTAGCCCTATCCCCTCTGTTGTTTCCTCAGGGCACTGAAGTTATTGACTCTGGAGGTCCCAGTTTGGGGTCATCTGACTCAAGGAATCCAAGTCTAACAACTTTACTTTCTGGTTCTCTCCTGGCCAAGATTTAAGAGCCTGGACTGGAGTTCCAGAACCTCTGGTTCTGTTGGTCTGACTGATGTCATTGGACTCTCTTTTTCTGAATGAATTCAAAATCCAGGTTGCTACAACACAACAAAGAAAGAAGGGCCAAAGCAAAACCTAGGGCATAAACACAATTGTTAGACCCAACTAAAATACACGTGTCTAATCAATCAATGACATAAGAGCTGATCTACCAAAAATCAAGGTTGCTACAACACAACAAAAAAATAAGAGCCAAAGCAAAATCTAGGGCATAAACCCAATTGTTAGACCCAACTAGAATATATATATCCAATCAGTCAATGACATAAGAGTAGACCTACCAAATCCCTTTTAATTTTATCCCAGTTGGATTTAGGCCAAAAGGATTTTATTAATATGATATAAATTCAGACTCTAAGGGGAAGGAATTCCATAATCCGGGTACCACAGCAGAGAAGGCTCTCTCCCATCCCCTCCACCTGTCTATTTTCCCCACTGGAAGGAAACAGAAGAGGGAAATCCAGCAGACCTTTGGGTGTTTAAGTATGGCTATCATGTCACCTCTTGGTCTTCTCCATACTAAACATAGCCAACTCCTTAAGTTGTTCCTCATAAGGCTTGGTTTCCAGAAATTTGACCATCTTGATTGCATTCCTTTCCACATATCTCACCTTGTCAATATTCTTCTTGGTGCCCAGAACTGGACACAGGACTCCAGGTAAGGTCTGATCAAAGTGGAATAAAGTGGCTCTGTAACTTCTCTCAGTCTAGACACTATACTCCTGTTGATGCAGTCTACAATTGCACTGGCTTTTTTTGGCAGCTGTATCATGCTATTAACTCATATTTAATATGTGGTCTAGTAAAATCCCTATTGAAGGTGTTGGAGAGGAACCACAAAATTTATTGTGGGCTTGCATTTCCCACAGAGGTTTGTCAGCGTTGCGTTTTATGTGCCCAAATCAACAATAATTTGCAGATGAGTTGTTTTTGTTTTGTTTTTTCAGAGTATGGGCGGTCCTGCCATATGGTAGCTGACTTTTTGTGTATCTTTCTTTTAAAAATCAAACATTAAGAGCTGATCACATGCTCACAGCTGGAGACTGTGTTGGTCTTTATTCTGGTAGCTATAAGGCTCTATCGCTGAGCTCACTCCTGCCCCAGCGGGAGGGCAAAACAGTGACACGGATAAGAACAATCACATCAGGTGCACAACAGGGATTTCTTTTACTGGCATTGTTCTGCTTCCAAATGTGGCTCTTCAAATTTTTAAAGAAAGAAATGGAGGGGCAGAACAGATACCAAAACAGTGGGATCATTTTGTAAAAACACACACATTTAAACATATACATACACAATATCTATTTTTTAAGAACAACAAAAAATATCGATGTCTCATTAACTAAGTAAAACCTACATAGTGCAGCATTTTAAGGAATAGCTAGCCAAAGGAAAAAGCTTATATGTGTGCTGCTAACACCAGAATAGTATGAATGATGTCACTAAATATGGAGGCTCCATTTAACTGGTATTGATTCATTCATTGGATCCTGCCTTTCCTCCACTAAGCATGTTCTCCTTTATTGTCAATTCTATAGAGATATTCGTCACCAACTGATTAGCCCACTACTGAGTAAATTCCCAGGTAAAACTGACTCCTTCTATTTACGCCTCCTATTGGATAACAATGATTCTACAGTATCCCATAAGGTGGCTAAATTTTGTTACATTGTTTGTAAACTGCACCCTCAACTGACAAATGGTCATTTTATTATTGTGTAGAAAGATCTGTTTGGATATTGTATATGTATAGTCTACTATCAGTTTATATTTTAACCTGTTACTGTTATACTGATACGCTGTTTATGTGGTTTTGTTTTTATACTGGTCAAAGACCGAATAAATTTTATTACTACTACTACTACTACTAAATTATGTGTTTGATTATGGGCAAATATTCCTAAATACACCTACTTTTATATATTTACAAAGAACACTAAGCCTTTTGCTTTCTCCCCTGCTAGACCCTGCATTGGTGTGTGGGCATGGAACTGGTTGTCGTTCAACTTCTGCCTTGCCAATTGACTACTCTGCTTGAGAAATCTATTGCACTTTCTCATATTTCTGAACACAAAACATACATTTACTTGTGATTCCTTGGATGGGGCAGTATAACTTTATATACTGTAGATATATAAAGTCCTGTTAGGTTTTCTTTTCAACTTCATATACTTTACTGGAAGACTCCTTGAGTCTTGTTTGGAGGGGGAAGTGGTTGATAAATATGATAAATAATGATGGCTGGGGTTAGCTGAATCGGGTTACATATATTCTTTTTTGTTTTTTTCTATTTGGAGTGGGTATGTTAAGAAAAATTAAAAATATATTTTAATTGTATTGAAATCTTGAGATACAGAGAACAGAAATAAATAAATAAATAAATATGCAACATACTTCCAAAACCCTTCATAGGAAACCTGAAACTCTTATCTTTGATAAAATGTTGTTTTTCAGATCTTTCAGTTCCAGTGAACAGCTGAGATGTCTTGCAACTGCATGAAATTCCACTAATTCTGCTTAATGTATTAAAAAGATAAACTCTGAATGCAGCAGAAAAACTACTTTTAAAAGAGAGAGAGAGAGAAATCACACATTGCACAATAGCATTTAACTGGAGACATGAATACTTTTTTCCCATAAATGTAACGTCTTATAATTAAGCTCCAAAGGATGGTGTGCTATTAATTTAACTGAGAAGTGGATGTGAATGGTCAGAGTGCAAATATGAATTGTCAGATGCAGTTCTTTAAGAATGAAACTCAGGGATTTTTTTTAAAAAAAATCCATTAAACAAAGGTTTAAGGATTAATTATTTAAGGATCCATTAAAAAAACATTAGACAATGTCACTTACAAAAGAAACACTCTACAAGCCAGACAATCATACTGTTAGATATTTTCTTTAGCCACACTGAAGTCATAACCAGGAGACGAGGGAAGATAGACCTTTGTGTAGTTTGATGTTGTATTACTTGATAAGGAACATTTTATTGTAGGTGTCCATTAACTGATACATAGACAATAACTGTACTGTCTAGCCTTTCTGGAAATTTCAGATGATTTTCACTGCAGTTAATGCTCTTTGAAGGAATCAGTTTGAAACATGAACTGTTGGGATAACTTCAAAAATATAAGGTGACCCCAGAACCAGGAGAAGGCAATTTTTGGACTATGACTCCCTGCATCCCCTACCCAACATGGCCACTTATGCAGTCTGGGGGATGTTGGGAAGTGAAATGCAAAAAAGTAACCTTTCCAAGCCTTGAATGAGCCTCCACAGAGGAGGAAAGATGGTTGATTGTAGATTGGTAAGAACATACTGTAGCTTCAGAATGTATTTGATAAATGGGATATTGGCAAAAAAAAAAAAAAAAAAAATTGAGGTCCTTGAGCATTGTCTTCTACCAAATTGGATCCAAAGCTGCCCAAAAGCATGATAATCAATATTTAGCAATGTGACTGGTTCCTGTTAACTGCTGTCAAGTCAACTTCAATTTATTGCAACACCAGGAATCAGAGTACCTTTAACTGAAAGAAAGAAGCTGGTAGCATGAGCTTTTACAGACTTGAGTTTACTTCCTCAAGTCTACAAAGGCTCATGCTACCAATTTGTTTCTTTCAGTTAATCTCAAAGGAGCTACAAGATCCCTTTGCATTCTGATTTTCCAGACTAACACAGCAATGTCTTTGAATTCTACCATTATGAATGAGAGAGCTCGAAGTCATCAACTGACCTGTTCAGATCTTGCAGGCTGAGGGCCATGGCTTCCTTGATAGTGTCTATCCATCTGGAATATGGTCTTCATCTTCCTACTGCCTTCAAGCTTACCAAGCATTCTTGGCCTTTTTAGTGAATCATGTCCTCTCTTGATATGGGCAAATTATGACAGTATTAGTTTAGTCATCTTTGTTTCTAGGGAATATTCAACCTTCATTTGCTGTAGGACCCATTAATTTAATTTTTTAGCAATCCACAATATTTGTAGAGCTCTTCTCCAGCACCACATTTTAAATGAACTGGATCTCTTTCTATCAACTTTATTCACTGTCCAGCTTCCACAGCCATACATAGAAACTGGAAATGCCATGGCATGGACAATCCTAACTTTAGTATTCAATGATATGTCTTTACAGTTGAGGTTGTTATCTAGGCCCCAATGCCACTGGGGCATTTGCCCCAGGTAGACCTGGGCTGATCCAGTAACTCCCATACCAAATCTTCCTGGTAAGAAGTTCCCACTACCTTTACCAAATCAGTGTAAATTACCTGCAGATGTTCACACTCACCAAAATTGCAGTTTAAGATGGAGCCTCCTTGTTGTCAATCAAATGATGTCAATGGTGACATGTCATGCAGCCATTCGTCAATGGCATGAGTGCTTCCCCCTCCTTTTTTAAAAAAAAAACATAGCGGCAAGGTTTGCATAGTCTGTCAAATTGTCAATTGTGTTTAATCAAGCTTCCTTTCCATGGAAATTCTCCTCCAACCTGACCCCAAAGAAGCCTTCCTTTCCATGAGGTTTCTCTTGTTTCGTGTCCTCCCCCCTGCTCTGACCCCACCTCCGCCCTTCCTTTTCCCACTGAGGTTGCTCCCTGCTAGCCCCTCTGCCCCCCCAAGAGAGCCTTTCTTTCCCTTGGATTTCTTTCCTCTCCCCCCCCCCAATCTGCCTCCAGAGCCTTTCTTTCTTTGGGGGTTCCCCCCCAATTTGTCCCACACAAGAAGCCTTTCTTTCCATGGGTTTTCCCCCCCCCCGATCTGCCTCCAAAGAACCTTCTTTCTATGGGGTCCCCCCAACTTTTGCCCCCCGAAGCCTTTCTTTTTCCATGGGGTTCTCTTCTCTCCCCCCCCCCCCCGAGCCCCCCCTATCTGCCCTCCAACGACGCCTTTCTTGCCTACTGGGGGGTCCCCCCCCCGTTTGCCCCCAAAGAGACCGCTTCTTTCCAATAGGGTTGCTGCCCCCCCCCCCGCCATCTGCCTCTCCCCAGCCGCCTTTCTTTTCCATGAGATTTCTTTCCTTTTCTTCTCCCCCAATACTGCTCCACGCAGCCTTTCTTGTCCCTGGGGGTTTTTCTCCCCCCCCCCCTCTGCCCCCAAAGACGCTTTTCCTTTCCCTATCTTCAGCCATTCGTTCAATGGCACAACGGGCTTTTCCCCCACCACTTTTTTAAAAACGCCCTAGCGGCAAGGATTGCATATTCTGTCAAATTGTCAATTGTGTTTAATCAAGCTTCCTTTTCATGAGGTTTCTCCCCTGATCTGCCCCCAAAGAAGCCTTTGCTTCTTTGCTTTTATTTTGGCTGCTGTGCCAAACGAAAGGGAAATGTATCACAAGCATATACATTCTATCAATATGTATCAACCTGTAGCACAAGCATTCACATAGTCTGTCAAAATAAATATTACAAAAAGAGAGAGAGAAAGCTGCTTGCAAAGCGACTGGTGCGAGAAGAGAGTTCCACCCACTGCCCTAAATCTCTCCCCTGAACTTGACCTGATCATGACCAGGGCCAAGTTCACATTTGCCGGCAGCAGGGAAGAAACGGGTTTTCCAAAAAGAAACGGGGGAAATCCACTTTCGGAAAATCTGCTCTAAGAGGGATTTGCCCTGGATCAGGTGTGGAAAACCCTGATCCAGGTGTGTAAAAAACGGCGCCGGTGGAAACTTCCCACTTTTAATCCGGGTTACAATTCAGTGCAAAAGGTAGTCTGAATGGCCTCCTAGTTCCTTTATAGCTGTCTTTCCTAGAAGCCTGCCCTTGATTGCTTGACTGTAATCTCCATTCTGATTAATGACTGAACCATTATGGAAAATGTGAAAACACTAACAAAACAATTATCTTTACAGAAACCCAAACGTTGAAGGAAGGTGGGTGAGGATCACAATTGAAGCTGACTGACTGGACCTTCCCTCAAAGAATCATCATCTATAATAATATCTTTAAGATAAGGAGGTATGCATTTCTTTCAATACTAAATATAGCAGTGCCTATGGAATTTGGCCAGTCTAAAGCAGTGAGAAGAAAATTAATTCCTTATCCATTCAGTTAAAATCACTTAAAATTCAGAATGAGTGGATCTATCAATCTCAGAGTCAACAAAGTCCTAACTTTTCTTTCTGGGTTCCACACAAGTAAAGACTATGGGTGCATCTGCACATCAGAAATGCAGTTTGTCACCACTGTAACTGCTATGGCAACATTCTACAGAATCCAGGGATTTGAAGTTTTGTGAAGCAGCAAAACTCTTTGGCAGAGAAGGCTAAAGATGTTGTAAAACTGCAAATCCTAGGCTTCCAAGTGCTGCCAAACTGTGATATTTTTACAATATAGAGACACCCTGTGTTACTAATCCACAGAACACAGTACCCTTTCACAGAAAATCATATGTATGCCTGCAGATGTACACTGCTAAACCTAAAAAAGGTGGGATACAGACCGCCCCTTTGGGGCAGCCTGCACCCGCCCCTTTCCCCAATGGATCAGGGCCTCAGCGGCCACAGCACCAACCCCAGAGGCCCCGATCCGCCACTTTTCCAGGCCTCGGGGAAGCAGCAAAACACTGCTTCCCCGCGGCCTGGAAAGGGGTGTCCTTGGGGCTTCATGCCCCAAGATCACCCCGACAGCAGTGGGGAAAGGGAGAAAGGGGTCGCTCGGCGCGGCTGAAGTTGTTTAAAGGCTGCACCAGTGATACGCACGGCAGAAGGAACTCCGAAACAGAGCTCCTTTTGGCGCCACTGAAAGGGCGCCACAAGCACCCTTCAGCGGCATCAAGACGTAACGGCCACGCCACGCCATTTGGATACAACGCGGCCATTAAGTCAAAATGGCAGCACCTGTGTGTACAGGGTGCCACCATTTTGACGCCCCCGTCACGTGCTAGGGGTGAGGCCGGTATGGATGCTGCATCCTTGGCCAACCCCTAGCATGTGACAGGGGCAGCGCAAAGGCCCGTTTGAATCGGGTCAAAGATACATTTACTGGGACAACCAAAATGCACAATTACATCTTGCAAGCATAGGAGCCTGTGGCTTCACAAAGTAAAGAGGCTGGAATCCAAGGAAACATCTTCTTTGAATTGCAAATGGACATTAAATTTCCTTGACTTTGAAAATCTCCCAGTGACCACATAGCCAAAGCAGGAGATGCCAGCTTGCAGATAGTCCTCCCTACCATCTGAACTGAGACCAACAACAGAAAATGCAGGCCAATGACTAACATCTTCAATTTCTTTCTCCTGTTTGCCTGATGAAGAAGCCAGCATGACATCAAAAGCTTGCAACATGTAATTGTGTATTTTGGTTGTTCCAATAAAGGTATCATTGTTTGGATGTTATTGGATTTGCTATATGGCCAACATGGCTGCCCCTAGATTTTTATTTATTTATTTATTGTTGGGTACTTCTAAACCTATTTATTTATTTATTTAAACATTTATATCCCACCCCAATATCCAAGGCAGTCAGGGCAAGGTACAAAAAAGCAACTGAAACAGCTTAAATCCATTTTAAACTGTAAGTGTAGTTGAAAGAAATCTTCACATGTTCACAGTTTTAAATCCTTTAAATTGTTTTAATTGGCTTTCAGCTCATTTGTTTCTACTTGCTAAATTGTTTGTTGTGTTTTTAATCTCTTTTTAAAAAAACTATTATAAATTAGTCAGATTGGTTCCATTGTATGGCACCCTTAGTTGGAGTGATGCACAATTGTAGTTGTGTGAAAGTCAATCACGCTTCGTTACTGCTATTCCACAAGCAACTAGGGATACTCAGAATGCACTGCAGTGGTTGCTATCTGTTCTCATTGCCAGGATCAGTTTTGCAATGGATTTCAGTCTTTTCTCGAGCTATGGATTAAAACACTGTGCTGAAGTAATAATTTTTTTGCAGTCCTTTTTCTGTGCGGCCAGGAACAGGATTTGCGAATACGCACATGCACAAAATGATCACCTGTGACATACTAACAATTCATTTATGGGTGTGTGTGACATGCCATTGCAATATTATTTTAATTGAGTGATTGTGTGACTGTATGAAACCGTCAAGACACTATAGCGCTGTTTTTGCTTTTATTTTCATTGCCGTGATTATTGTTGAATTGGCCATCGTGCAATAAACTCCCTACCCTCTCTTCTCTATACTATTAATCTCTTTCTTCTCTTTCCTTTCCCTCTGCTTTCAAACATCCATTAGTTTCTCTGAGTTTAAAAAAGGCTTCTCTTGACCCATTTTCTCTCTTGAACTATCATCTTATTTCACTTTTTCCTCTTTTTTTTTTTTTTGGAAGGTTTTTGAACGGGTTATTTATTCTCACTGTCTAACGTTTCTCACTGTCAACTCTATCTTGGATCCTTTTCAGTTCAGCTTCTGACCTCTGCATTCGACTGAAATGACTTATGAAGATCACCAATGATCTTCTGCTGGCCAAGTCTAAAAGTCTCTATTCCATCCTGGCTCTTCTTGGTCTCTCCGCTGTGTTCAACACCGTCAATCACAGTCTCCTTCTGAATCGACTCCAAGACCTGAGATTCCTGGATTCAGTCCTACATTGGTTTAAATCATATCTCTCAGACAGATCATTTGT
Source organism: Sceloporus undulatus (assembly GCF_019175285.1). Taxonomy (NCBI): domain Eukaryota; kingdom Metazoa; phylum Chordata; class Lepidosauria; order Squamata; family Phrynosomatidae; genus Sceloporus; species Sceloporus undulatus. The sequence goes on from NC_056522.1 coordinate 12,676,758, forward strand.
GGTGGTTATTGGAAGCCATGTTTCTACCTCCGCTTCATTACCTGTTGAAGTCCCACAGAGTTCTGTCTTAGATCCTCTGTTGTTTTTCCTTTATACCTTGTCCTTAGGCAATCTTATTAGATCCTACAGCCTACAATATTACCTATATACCAATGACATTCAAGTATATTTCTTGACTCCTGAACTCTATCCGGATGTTAAGAAGCAAATTTCATCATGTCTTATGGCTGTTTCTACATGGATGTGTCACCAGCATTTGACTTTTCACATGGCCAAAACCGAGCTACTGGTCTTTCCACCCAAGCCAACCCTACAATACTCATTCTCAATTACAGTAGATGGCATTTGTATCCCACTGATGAAGGAGGCAGATAGTCTCGGCTTTATGTTTCATTCTTCTCTGTCATTAGTTCTACAGATCCAGGCTACAGTCAAGTTGTGTAGATTCTTCCTTTGGGACACTGCCAAAATTAGATCCTTTCTTTCAGCTTCGACTGCTAAGATACTTGTTCATGCATTGGTTGTGTTTCTCTTAGACTGTTGTAATCTTAGATTGTACGCCATGGGCAGGTTTACTTTATTTTATTGTTTGTATGTACAGCACTGTGTAAATCTACAGCGCAATATAAATAAAGCATTAATAATAATAATCTATTGTTAGTGGGGCTTCTCCTTTCCCATCTCCACCCCCTAACATCCGTGCAACATTCAGCTGCCAGAATTATCCTTTCAGTCCATTGTTTTGATAATATTATCCTTCTGCTGCAATTCCTTCACTGGCTCCCTGTTTCTTTTAGAATCTGCTATAAACTTCTTTAATTAACTTTTAAAGCTCTTCATGGATTGCCTCCTCCCTGCTTGTCAACATTTGTCTCTCCCTACCACCCTCCTCATGCACTGAGATCTTGTAACACCGGTCTCTTGACCCAGCTGAGGATCTCCTCCTCCCCTGCTCGAATCCACCCCTTCTCCCTTGCTGCTCCCCACGCCTGGAATCTCCTTCCCCACAGCAACAGCCCACCACCTCCTTGGCCATGTTTAAAGGGGAGTTGGAGATAGTTTGTTGTGGGTTTTGGGGGCTATATGGCCATGTTCTAGAAGAGTTTCTTCCTGACGTTTCACCAGCATCTGTGGCTGGCATCTTCAGAGACTCAGAGTCTCTGAAGATGCCAGCCACAGAAGCTGGCAAAACATCAGGAAGAAACTCTTCTAGAACATGGCCATATAGCCCAAAAACCGCACAAAAAACTATGGATGCAAGCCATAAAAGCCTTCCACTTCACAATGGAGTTGAAGATGGTTTTATTCATGGAAGAGTTCCAGATCACCATCTGATTTGACAGTTGTTAACATCTTCTTTGTGTTTGTACGCTTTCTGATTGTCATTATTTTGCTATGTGATGCTTTAGTTTTATAACTTTGTATGGTTTGTAGGTTGTATGCCATTTGGCAGGTTTTACTTCTATTTTAACTCCTGTTTGTAAAGTGCTGTGTACAATTTTACAGCGCTATATAAATAGATGATGATGATGATGATGATGATGCAAGACACCTAAAAACCAATTAAATGTTTTAAGGCAATTTAAAACTATTTGTACATACAGATTTGAATGAAATCAAATTCTTCAGTAAATTTTTAAAGTAAAAATCCAGATTTTAACCTGGCACTAGAATGACACCCGAATTTGTACTAGTGAGGGCTCTATGCATTTGTGTGCATCACAGGCTTGTAAGTATGTTTCTTTGTGCTTTTATTTGTTTATTTTTTCAAATATATTCCTGTAATCAATAGTATTTTTCTTTCTTTTTTAAAAATCAAACCTCCCACAAGTTTTCTATTTATGGTTGTGAAAACTGGACAGTGAAGAAAGCTGACAGGAAGAAAATCAAGTCATTTGAAATGTGGTGTTGGAGAAGAGTCTGATGCAGACTGTGGATTGCTAGAAAGACAAAGTAATGGGTCTTAGAACAAATCAAGCCTGAACTCTCACTCAAAGTCAAGATGACTAAACTGAATCTGTCATACTTCGGGCATATCATGAGATGGTGTGACTCATTGGAAAAGATGATAATGCTCAATAAAGTGGAAAGCAGTAGGAAAAGAGGAAGACCACTCTGCAAGGGAATTGATTCAATCAAGAAAGCCATGGGCCTGAGTTTGCAAGACCTGAGCAGGGCAACTCATAGCTTGGGGCTCTTGGAATTCTTCCATCTCCAGGATCCAAGTCCAAGTCAACTGGGGTCTAACTGCATTGCAGAAATAATGCCATTTCACACCACTTTAAGAGTGTGGCTCCATCCTATGGAATCCTAAAATCTGTAGTTTGTTGTGGCACCAGATCTCTATGACAGAGAAGGATAAATATCTCACAAAACTACAAATCCCAGAATTTTATAGCAGTAAGCCATGGCAATTAAAGCAGTGACAAGCTGCATTATTTCTGCAGGCCTTGATGGCAAATTGCAACTGTGCAGATTTCTGGTGACAAACTGTACATCTCCAGATGGATGCAGCAGAGGCTAAACTAAAAGAATGGAGTGAAAGCCTTATCTATTTGTACTTCAGAGCTTACTAGTCCTCAAGAACATCCCAAAGCAAATTAAGAGAAACAGCAATTAATGATTGCATGGAAAAGTCTTGAATTTAGACTCTCTCTTTGTAATTACTTTGTCCTTCCAATTATTTTCTGTAGCATTTTCCCCAAAAAAGATATACTTGGAATAGTGAAAAAATAATTAGGGGACAAGTGAACTGAGAGGGAGGTAGAAATCCCAATAGTGAGCACTACATTCAAGGATAATTGCGCAGCACATGTGACTCTCAATTTTGCATCACGCAACTCTCCCAATTGCTACCAGCTCTTTTGTTCTTCTCCCCCCACCAGCCCATTTCAAATTTTAAAAAAGAATTTCTTTTCTCGTCTTGGAAGTAGTTTTTATTTTGTCAAGCAAAAAAAAAAACTTTCCCCCCTCCACCTCGCTCCTTCATGACAAGGGAACAGATGGCAATTTAAGGGGAGAATTTATGAGAGGCACAATCTTAATGTTGCATAAAGAAAAGAGAGAGCCTCGCATCAAAACCACTGACAAATGCACTCGCTAATATTAATGCACTTCCCATTCATCCAATATGCTTCCTAATTGCTTTTCTGTACATAATAATGTGGCACCTGCTGCTCAGCATTGCGGGCGCATCAGGATCCCTCCAAAGTCAAACAGCTCCCGCAACTGGTCCTCTCCCAGTGATAAATGTAGAGCACTGTATCACACACAGTTCCTGTCAGTCCCATAATTAAAATTTTATACTTACAGAAAAAGATAGTAAACAATTGGTCCTTAAATGGATTCACAAGAGGAACTCTTGTTATAGCCAACTTTGTAATTAGCATGCATCGTGGCTTGCTAATATATCCATGACAAGAAACTAGAAAGAATTGCAAAGGGGGGTAGGAAGAGAAAGTTAAGACTGGTCTTTCTCGCTCTCGCTCTCTCGCTCTCTCTTTCTCCCTTTCTTGTTGATATTTTGCTTTGTACAAACCGGAAGTGAAAACCATTCACTCAGTGCTCTTCCATTGGGAAAAGGGGAGGGAAGGTAAATGCATAATAATTCGTTCACACTTGATCAGTGGTTGTTCTTTCCCACATGCGGCCAGGCATTCCTGGATAGCGCATAACTATTTGCCTTTAATGTACATGCAGCACTTGATCTCCTAAGACTGCATAAACAGCCACAGTGCATTCCCCATTGCACTACAGGTTGAATTATTATTATTATTATTATTATTATTATTATTATCATCATCATCATCATCATCATCATCATCATCATCATCATTGCCACCTTGAATTCCATTTTGTGAGAAAAGCAGGATATAAATCTCATGAATAAATAAATAAATAATAAACTATTATTTATTTATGGGGTTTATGTCATGTTGTTGTTTCTAGCCCACCTTTTCCCCAAATTGAAACTTGAAGTGGCGTGCAACAATTTAAAAAAACAGTTACAAATCTGCAAAATACAAAAGTTGAAGCACAATTAAACAGTCAGGAAAAAAATAAAACCTGGTTAAAATGTCATTAAAACACACATGCCAGCACAACAATTAGCACTATCCCGCAAGTTGTGTAAGATGGGCTTTGTATCATCACTCATCAAGTGCCTGTCAGAACAGAAAAGTCTTTGCTAGTTTTAACTCTGTAAATGCACTCCTGAGAACTGCTGAAACATGGGCTTCTAAGGTCAGGGCTGAATCCAGGAGTGCCACCAAATTGTGAACCTGTGTTTTCAGGGGGAGCACAAACCCATCAAGCACAGGCTGAATCCTTAATCCCTGCTCTGCCTTTCGAATGATCGGAAGTACCTCTGTCTTGTCTGGACTAAATTTCAGTGTATTTGCCCTTATCCAGCCCATTGTTGGTTACAAGAACCAACATATGACCAAAACACCTTCCTTGGTTTGTACTAGGAAAGTAATAGAGCTGAATGTCATTCTCATACCCATGTTGGTATTCAGCAGAAGGGTACTGTAGTGTAACCACCATGTAATCATAAGTGCGTAGCATGATGTATGACCTTGACCAGGGACGACAAAAATCACGGCTGACACCCTGTTCAGCACTTTAAAATGTATAAACTAGACATACATATTTGTAGCTGTATGTAGACAGATCTAGCACCATAGAGAAAGAAGTCGGCAGCATGAGCATTCATAGATGTAAGTCTATTTCCTCAGATGCAATTGGTGGAGTGGAAAGCCAGGAACAGACCTATATATGCCACTGGTATGTAAGAATATCAATTCAAAATCAAAATCCTTTGTAAATGGAAATGAAGTGGCAAGTCCAGATTAGCCTTCCATTTTGTGAGAAAAGCAGGAAAAATGCCTGTAGGAGAAGAGAATAGATGAGTGTAGGACACCCCCAATGAAGAATGGTTCAGATAGTGCTGAAATGTTTGTAGTGTGCCAAGAAGCCATCATTTTTTTTCAATCTATTGCTGATGGACTGTGGTCTGTGGATAAACTCCAATTCTGCTGTTTCTCTTTCTAATTTTTCTTTGTAGTTCTTTTGTTCAAGGACCACTACTCTGAGGTCTGAGATGGAATAGCCAGGGAGATTAAAATGTTCTACCACTGGTATTCTTATTCCTAATGTCTGGTTTATGTTCTTTTATCCTCTAGCACAGGGACTGGCCTGTCAACTGGCCTGTCCATTCACATCTGAGAACTAAACATTGCTGCATTAATTTACTTCTCCAGTTTTGCTGACATGGTGTATCTTTACTACTTCCATTAATTCCCCCCCCCCACCTTTTCTTTTCTTTTCTTTTTTTGTAGAAAACATCCTGTATTCTTTCCCCCAATAGAAGTGGAACTGTAATGAATCTAACTAAGATAGAAGTGTGCTCAATACAGCATCCAACTCCAGCAACCCAAAGATGAATGAAAAAGCAATGTTTTCCCTCCATTTACCTTATGAAATGAAGCTGCTAATTCAGCTGTGAACATTTTAAGCAAGTCTTTTAAAAAGGAATATAGGTAAATGAAATGCTTGTTCACCTCTTTTAACATCTCTGCATGCGAATTCAGCAGCAACAAATGGTGGCTACAGCATTAGAAATCCCTGACATGTTCAGACCACAAAACTGGCCATGAAAGCCATTCTTGCAGACCTACCAGTTGGCACAGTCAGATTGGTGCAAACAAGACCCAGAGCCCTTTCAGTGGTGGCATTGTATTTAGGGAACTCCCACCTTGAAGAGATATGTTTAGATCTCTCTTCTTCAATATAAGATGGTGGCTTCCATGTTCACCTGCAAGGCACTAAACCTATTTAAGGATAAAGGATCTCTTGGATGGCTCATCTAAAATTCATACTAAAATCCAGAGTAGATTCACCACCCCAACTGCCAACAACTGCCACTGGTCTTTGTTACCCTGAAAATAGTTGTCTTTCAATCTGCTTTTAATGTTGATTTAACTGCTCTTGTTCTGAAGTCAGTTGGCTAGACTGCTGTTTTGGTGTTTCATAGATTTCATTTTTCTGCTATTTGTATTAATCATTATGGTTATGTATTATTTTAGAATAAATTCAATGTGTTAGTCATGACCTTAAAAGCCCTGTTGGATGAACTGTTTTCTCCCATGTGAATCTGTCCAGGTTTGGAGATCTTCAGGGGAGGCCCTTATCTCACCACACTCATGGGTATATCTGGTAAAAACACAGTAAAGGGTCTTTTTGTTAGCTACTGTTAGGAAGTCCATTACTAGGTCCCTTGCTGTCCCATTTTGGTGCCTCACTAGCAAGCATAGTGTAGCAAAGTAGACAAGTCAGTCCAAGTCAAGCATAGTCAAGCAAGTAATCCAAATGACAGTCCAAAAAGGAGATCCAAAAGCATAGTCTGCAAACAAAGCAAGGTCTGGGGCTATCAGACACCATAAATCAGGAACATGAGCCAAGAAGTTTGCTTTAACCAGGAAATGTTGGTTGTGAGCAAGTTCCCTGAGGAAGGTGCCTGAATTTTTGGTTGGTTGTCAGCATGCAGTTGTTCCCTGATTAATGAGCGTCTGGCATTTAAACATACCAACCAATGCCAGGTATCTCTCTCTCTCCCCACTGGTCTGCCATCGTAGGTATTGTGAGCTACTATAATGAGGTTAAGGATGACAATAATATTTTTGTTTTAATAACTTATTTTTTTAAAAAAAACATATTACTTTTTATAATTACCTCATTGGGGGCGAGTGTAGTATAGTGGTTTGTGTATTGGTGTAGGAGTCCAGAAGCCCATGCTCAAATTCCTCCTTAGCCCTGGAAAGTCACTGGGAGAGCTTGAGCAAATCTCACCTATGGAGGAAGACAATAGCAAATCTCCTCTGAATAAATCTTATGCAAGAAACCTTACAATACAGTGACCATATGTCCGCATTGACTTGAAAGTATAGAAGGAGAAGCAGGAGCACAAGAAGGGAGGAGAAGGAGAAGAAAAATGTGATCACTTTAATCTTTACCATTTTGAGTAGTTTAGGGTAAAATGGTGCCTTAACGGGAGACAGACAAAGTATCATGGCAGACTGCTGTTTCAGTTATGAGACAGAGGGTTTGCTAGGGAAGAGGCTTGAGATTGTTCAGCTCTTCCGGCCAAAAGCCCAGTTGATCTCAACTGTTTCTCTATTTATGGCTTTTTAATACATTTATACTCTACCTTTCCATTAATCAAAGATAACTGAGGCAAACTTATAATGTAGGTAACATTTCATAACAAAATTAATTAAATTGCATAAGATTTTATGAGAAAACAAGACTGAAATCCAGCAGACCCATTTCATTTCCAACTGCATTGTCCACATCACTGTTCCAAGTGCAGATGAACTTGGATTAGGAGGCTCAGTTATAATCTCACAAAGGGTAGGAGTCACAAAGGGCTTAGAAACAGGATGCCAGGCCTTACAACAAGGCTGGAAAACCTAAGCCTTCATTTCCCAGAATCCCCCTGCCCTCATTGTCACTCACCATCTGGCTGCAGGACTATGGGATTTTCCTTTCAAAAAAGTAGCTTTTCCAACATCGTGGGAAGTGGTTTCTAGGCACATTCTCACCAGTTCCAACTAAGGATGCCAATTTTTGCTACTTTCATCCTTGCATCCAACAATAAAAGATTTCAAATGTTTTATACCTTCTCGGTAACATACCCTCCAATTGGGACAGTCTGAATTAATTCTTGGTCATCTCACTTTCTGAGCTGCTTTTAAAATGAGATATACACTCTGCAGCCCTCTGCCGGCTGGAGAGAAGGAGGAGAGTCGCAGGAGGAGAGCTGGTGAGGATATAATTGCCAAAAACTGTGAGAAACAAGGAAGGTTGTATTTCTTTGAGCTTTTAAAATGTCCCAGTTTCTCCCTTCTTTGTGCACTTTCCCCCTTTGTCCTCAGATTTATTCATTTGCTGCAAACTGAGTTCAAAATGGGAAATGAATTCAAACTGAGTTGAAAAGAATCATAATCAGTCTTCTTTTAAGGTGCAAGGAAAAATCTGATGGGGCAACAGGGAAGTAAAGAATTCACTACGGATCAGTTTGTTTGGACTACAGCTCTCACAGTTCCCTAGGCAGCATGACCAGTACATTTTCAGAGTTGAAGCTCAAAAATTTACTCTCCCAAACTCTGCCTGAAACCTCTTCCTTGTCTTCATCTCACAGACCTTGCAACTTGCTGACATAGTAGTTGAGAGATTCTGGGAGCTGTAGTCCATAAAAGGTAACTTTTCCATGCTCTGCCCTCTTACTTACCTTTATTATTGTTCTGGTAGCAGCAGCAACAGCAGAATGAAAGAAGATAGGCAGACAGTTCACTGTCTTTCTGAGTGTGTGCCATTGGTGCTATGCACTGGATGTATAGGGAGGTTCACTAGTGTTATTGAACGTAAAACAGAGGAAAACTTTACATCCCAATACTCCTTGCAGTTGGCATGGTGGAGAGGGCTAGAATTTGTTCCTCAAGCTCAGACTTTAAACCAAGCCAGGAAAGAATTGCTACTACTATAGTGAGCCCTTGGTCTCCTTTGGGGTTTGATTCCAAGACCCCCCATAGATACCAAAATCCATGGATACTCAAGTCCCATTAAATACTGTGGCATAGTAATATGGTGTCCCTTATATCAAATGACATAATCAAGGTTCGCTTTTTGGAATTCATACATTTTAAAAATATTTTCAAGCCATAGATTCTTGAATATGTGGATAAAAAAAATCATGGTTATGGATGGCTGACTGAATTAGTACTTCAGCTACTTCATCTATGTCTTCATCTCCTTTGTGATTACAGTGGGCCCCTGATATTTGCTGGTGTTTGGTTCCATGACTCCTTGTGGATTCCAAAATCTTTGGATGCTCAAGTCCCATTATATGCAATGAGTAGTAAAATTAATAATATATCAAATAGCAACATTAAGGTTTACTTTCTTAGAATTTTGTGTGTGTGTATATGTGTGTGTGTGTATTCAAGCCCTGGATACATCTGTATGGAGGGTCAACTGTATGGCCACCATCATCATTGCTGTTGTGGTAATTGTCTCATACAAACCTGAGTTGTATGAGTCTTTCAGGATTTTTACTGATAACTTTAGACATACAGTATATATTTCTGTAAAATAGCACATTACAATGAGGGGAGCAGTTGGGGTTGTGTGTGTTTCATGAATCCCCTCCATCTTTCTCTTCACACTTGGTACAGTGTAAATTTCTCTCTGTTTAATTTACCTCTCTTTAGCTTTGAAGAAAAAAAGGGAAGAGGAGGTGTAAAGGTTGCCCTGAGTTCAATTGATGATGACGATGATGATCCTGTTGTTATTGTTGTTGTTTATTTTAATGCAGCATGAATCCAACTCTGGAAGTTGCTTCTCAAGATGAATCGGGAACCATCTGAAAATTTATTATGATCTCTGTCATAATAATGGAAAGGGAGAGAATGCAACAACACCAGCCCAAACCAATCTCTGCATTCATCATGAGATGTAGAAATTCATGTTTCTCATACCTCAGTGCTGACAGGTGCTTTTTCAAGGGAATTCGAATACTAAAGGAATCATATTCCTTTGTAAATAACAGGAAGTGGTACCAGAAGTGGTTTTTGGTGCGAGGTTTTTTATTATTATTTTACCTTTGCACCATAAGATCACTCACAGCAGGAGATATTATATTATAATGTAGATTTAGGGGGGAAATGCTCCTCTGTGTCTTTTCGCCTCCTTCTTCTTAAAACCGTTCTGCATATTCTACGGAAGAAAAATAGTACCAGGCGACAATCCTATTAAGCTCCATTTTATATTAACCCAACTTACTCAACCTACATCATCTGAAACATAATTGCTAATATATTAGAGTTATTTCCACTGTATCTAATTAGCTTTTCATTGTTTTAACCTAAGCGCAATAGCACATCATGTTCCTCGGTTCTGCCTGATTCCAGATACAATGGGATGTACTTGGTGTGTACCATGATAAATGAAAACTTTCCCCTTGTTTTTTTTTTTTAAGCTGATTATAAAATGCTTTGGGGGTTTTGTTTTAATTTTTTTTTTTAATCTGTTGGAACCAGAAGCCAACCCCAATACCCAGGAATACAGCAACATTGGGCAAATGAAAGCATTGCCCCCCTGTGACATTTTCTTTCAGTCCCCAAATCTCCAGCACTGCAGTTAAGATTTCACATTATAGGCCAATACTCTGTATCAGCCACTCAGGTCCAAAACACACTGCAGAAATAATCCAATTTCAGACCACAGTTCAATGCTAGGGAATTCTGTGAATTGTAATTTTGTGAGACATTTAGCCTTCTCTGTCATCACAACAAACTACAGTTCCCAGAATCCCATAGCATTGAATCATGGCAGTTAAAGTGGAGTCACACTAGATTATTTCTGCAGTGTGCATGCAGTCTAAGTAGCTGATACAGAATACTTGGGGGGAGATAGGCAGGCAAGCTCCAACTGCCTGCCTGTATGAAGAAAAGCCCTCCCTTCAGCCACCATCTTGGGGGGAGAGAGGCAGGCAAGCTCCAACTGCCTGCCTGTATGAAGAAAAGCCCTCCCTTCAGCCACCATCTTGGGGGGAGAGAGGCAGGCAAGCTCCAACTGCCTGCCTG
>NC_056522.1:12687410-12695896 GCF_019175285.1 Sceloporus undulatus
AAAGAAGAAAAAGCCCTCCTTCCAACCACCATCTTGAGAGAGGCCTGTTATTTTTTTTTTTACTTTGTATTGTACTTCCTGTTGTACACCACTTTGATCTAATTTGGAAAAGCGGTATATAAATAAACATCATTATTATTATTATTATTATTATTATTATTATTATTATTATTATTTGTCACAGTTTAGGCATCCCCCTCCCCCTAAGAAAAGGTATGATCGATTCCCACAAAACCTCAACAATGATACTTCAAAACATACTATATGTACAAGCAAGCCTTTCCACATATGTACTCTTCGTGTATGTACTGTAGGACTCACCTTTTGTGCACCTACAACAGTGTAAAAAATATCATTTTCAACTTCATTTGACATGTGGTGACATCCTGCAAGTGTTTAGTGCTCCATCAGAGAAAAGCAAATTTGGTTATCTTGGCTTTTGATACCAGCATATTTGAAGGAATTTCAAGTGGTCAGTTTCTCTGGTAGTTTGCAGAAAATTCAGGGTGTATAATGGTGCAGCTGGGAGACATGTGCTCCGACGAGAGGCCCCTTAAAACCGGGGTCCCTCAAGGGGCCATTCTGTCTCCCATGCTATTTAACATTTACATGAAACCGCTGGGAGAGATCATCCGGAGACATGGGGCGCGGGGTTATCAGTACGCTGATGACACCCAAATTATTTTCTCTATGTGTCCGACTGATGCAGTGACTGGGGATGGCGTCTCTCCTCTCATGGCCTGTCTAGAGTCAGTAATGGGCTAGATGAGGGAAAACTGACTCAAATTGAATCCAGAGAAAACGGAGGTACTAGTGATAGGTTCTCCTGGTCCAGGAATGGCGGTGGTTCCACCTGTCCTGAACGGGGTCACGCTCCCTGTGAAGGACTCCGTGCGCAGTCTGGGGGTGCTTCTTGACTCGTCGCTTCACCTGACCGCTCAGGTGAATGCGACAGTCAAGAGCACCTGTTATCAGCTTCGGTTGATTCGCCAGCTGCGTCCATACCTGGCCCAGAGGGACCTAGAAACTGTTGTACATGCTCTGGTAACTTCGAGACTGGATTTCTGCAATGCACTCTACATGGGGCAACCCTTATACCAAACTCGGAAGCTGCAAATGGTGCAGAACATGGCAGCCCGGCTGGTCACTGGTGCTCCCAGGACCAGCCATATAACACCGGTTTTAAAAGATCTCCATTGGCTGCCCATTCGCTTCCGAGCTCAATATAAGGTGTTGGTAATTACCTATAAAGCCCTAAATGGCTTGGGCCCAGGATACCTAAAGGACCGCCCCTCCCCGTACATTCCGCCTTGCACCCTCAGAACATCTGGGCAGCAGCTACTGAAGGTGCCTGGGGCCAGATCAGTCTCCACTACTCAGAGGACGTTTTCTATAGCTGCCCCAGCCCTTTGGAATGCGCTGCCCACAGAGCTCCGCTCGTCTACTACCCTGGCCCAATTTAGGAAGGATCTTAAAACCTTCCTATTCCAACAGGCATTCCCCGAATAAATAAATATCCTGTGGGCCTCCCTCCTCTTCCGTGGCCAAGAGGTTGGGCTATGGGGCTTTTTACTTGTTGGTTTGATTTATTTATGTATTTATGTGTTTTATTATGTATGTATTTTAATCTGTTGTGAGCCGCCCTGATCGTAAGAAGGGCGGCATATAAATAAAAATTTTATTATTATTATTATTATTATTTATAATTCACAATTCAGATCATTATAGCAAAATAATTTGCACAATATGCATTTACTACCTAGTTATTGTTGTTTGTTTACACAACTATTCTACATGTGTAATATATTGCATTTTAAATAGATTTGCTTTTTGGAAACTTCGCAACATACTTTCTAATTAAAATTGATTAATTGGGTCATTACCTATGAAACCTTTTCTCAAAGAAATTTCTTTTATACTGACTGATGTAAAAAACCTTATCCCCCCCCCCCATTTTGTTTCTGCTCCACACACCCCAGTGCAAGTTGTCTTGCTATGAAAATCCCCTTTGGTATCTGATGAAGGCCATTTGTTTGGGATCTGATATTACAGTCAGAAGACATGAGTCCCTTCATGGCAGAAAGTGTTATAGACCGAAAGTAAGCCATCCTGACAAGGATCCATGATCTGTGTCCAAACAGGCAGCCTGTTTGTGTCCAAAAAAACATTTCAGGGAAATTTCAGTCTTGTCTTCTCCAGCAGTGGCCTTTTGATCCAGGTAGGCAGCTTTTGGGAGATGTATCAGGTGTGCTTATAATGGCCAGCCATAGTCCCAAGATGCTTAGTGTTACACTGAACAGCTGATGATTAGAGGGCAGCTTGGTAATGTCCAAGGAGTCTCTTCACAGTCTCTCCAGCAAACAGCCCAGCTGCCCCTACTGCCTCGAGCAATCCTACTTTTGCAGCCTTTGAACTGGCTTCAGCATTCAGGAAAATTATGCACCTGATACTATCCTCCAAGGATTCCACCACTTCAGAACACAAGGGAAGACTCCAAAGTTGAATGATCTGGGTAACCGTGTGCATGTGTACAGCTGTGTGTGTGTGTGTGTCTCTGCATATAGAAAACCAGCACATCAGGGGAAATGCTCAAATAGGACACACATGTGTCATGGAGGGCTCCAGGATGGCTAGAGATATCTGGGACCTTCTTGAGAAATTCCAAAGCTTTCTTAGCTTCCTTTGATAGTCATTAGATATTTCTGCTGCATCAGAAACTCCAGAATAGCTTAGAGGTTTTTGCTTTAAGCAAATGCAAGGGTCCCAAGCTAAGCTTGGTCTCCATTTCTGCTCTGCTAGGGGATGCAAAACCAAACTGGCCACCATCTTGTTCAAACAGCATGCTGGATTCTTCCCAGGGGGGCTTTCTGGCTTTTGTAGGTCCTACATCATTGTTACCCAACTGTCCATCAGGAAGCCAGTCAGTGGAATTGTGGCATGGGTTCCTATAGATTTTGGATAGAAAATTCCCTTTCCAGGGTAGTATATTCTACTGACATACTGCCCTCATTTTGGCTTTTGCTGCCTTCCCGTTCTCCCTCTCTTACTTCATTTCTTGCATGTGCAATGGAGATGTAACTGTACATGTGACTGTCTCTGTGTTAAGGGTTCAAATAGTTTCTCTTCAGATATACAGTAGGCCCATGGGTTTGTAATGCATTGTTTCAGTTATATATGAAAGAAAACATATGTTCTCCCTAGGCATTTTCTAGGTCTTCCAGTGCAATTCTACAGTAAGATGCCACCACAAAGTGACCATAGAGTCATGCTGAAGGACTTAGAGATTCCTAGAGAGAATACTTTTCTAGGCATTTTTAGATCCTCCAATTTGACTCTATGGTCAACCTCTGATGGAAACATACCATATAATCACACTGGAGGTCCTAGAAAATGCTTAAAGAGAACACATCAGCATTTATTTTGGGGAAGAAAAATAGGATTCCAGATTATACACAAAATTTGTTATATGCAGAGGGTCCCAGAAGGGATCCATTACATTATAAGCATGCCTACTGTACTACTAAAGTTTGCAGATATAGGACAAAAGACCTTACTTTTGGAGAAGAGCTTGGAAAATTTACTTGTTTGGTTAAACAATAAAGCAGTGCAGTAAAGCAAATGGATAAGATCCTTAGAACTCAAACGCTTTATTAAAAATCCATGTTTTAACATGGCATTGAAAAGAAGCCAATCCCAGTGCCAATCAGATTTCTAAAGGGAAGGTGTTGCACAGTTAGGATACCACAATACAAAAGGTTCCATCCTACATCTTCACACAATGTATTGCCTCCACTGGTGAGACACAAAGGACAGCTCTTCCACCAGGCCTCCTCTGTCAAACATGCATAGGAGTTCTAACCCCTAAAATAGCTTTTGCAAGATCTACTACAGGTCATCTTTTATATCTTAAAAATGAAATATATTGCTCCTTCACCTCTTTATATATATATATTTGTTAAGGAGAACCTCCTTAAAAATCAGTATAAATCCAGTTTAAAGCACAGTAACAATGTAGTCATTTTCAGCCTTATACTTTCAAACTATTCAGTCGCCAAGCATGACCCAGACTTAGTTATCCTGCTGAAAAATAAAAGGGTAAAGGAATTACTTTTTGGAGGAGACTTGGTCAATGCTCTCCATAATAACATGGTAATATGAATTTGTACCTGCACAGTGTAGTGGTTTGAGCATGACTCTGGAGACCACAGTCCAAATCCCACTCAGTGACCTTGGGCAAGTCACAGTCTCTCAGCCTCAAAGGATGGCAATGGCAAAGCCCCTCTGAAGAAACGTGCCATGAAAACCCCATGATAGGTTCACCTTAGAGTTGCCATGAAATATCCTGAAGGCACACAACAACAATACCCAGCTTATTGGCATGTGGAATGAAAAAGTAAAAGTATTCCAAAACTGAAAATATAGTTAGTGGGACAAACTGTTCATTTGCGGCAGTCTCTAGTCTTCACATGGCCAATAATGGAAATGGTTTCTCCCTGCACTGAAATCTCTTAATGCCATCCTAACTGACAACATTTCAGACAAAATAAAGTTCTGTGACTCTAACATCATCACCATTTTCTTCCTATACGAGTTTTAACATCACTGTCTGATGAAGAAGCCAGTGGAACTTCAGAGACTTGGATAATGCATTTTATGCTTTGGAGCTGGCCCAATAAAGGTATCACTGCTTATAGATTTTGGATTTTGTTGTATAAAACTGAAAATGTACACCCCCACATACCAACACAAATGGATGGAGAATGGGGCAGATGCCTGACACCCTTAACGTCCAAATGGGTTTCCAGGGGCCCACTCACACTACAGAATTATAGTGCCATGATTCCACTTTAACTGCCACGGTTCCATCCTATGAATCCTGAGAATGGGCAAGGCACTACAGCTCTCTGGCTGAGGAGTCTAAATGTCCCTCCATAAACTGCAAATCCCAGGATTTCATAGGATGGAACATGCACTGCTCTTTAATTCAAGGGCGGGAATCACAAAGCCCTCCAGATGTTGGACTGCAAATCCCAGCATTCCCTACCAGTAGCTGGGCCAGCTGGGGTTGGTGGAAGCTGTAATCCAGCAACAACTAGAGGGCTACATCTCTGATTTCATTCAAACTAATTCCTACTGAAATCCCTGGGAATGACTTTCAAGTAACATCTTCAGTATCTGGATAGAAGACTAAATGAGATGTAAAAGACAATTGCTGAATTACCACAACCTGATTTCCCACAATGCTTTTGTGTGAGAGAGAGAATGTGAACAATTAGCATGAGGAAACTCATATTGCCCTCCTCTCCCTCCCAAAAAAGTTTCACCTTTGGAGACAAGAGGGGGGGAAATTATTGTCTATTCTCTCTGTGTGTGTTTATATACCCCTTTTTGGAACTAGACCAAATTTCCCTTTTTGCCACTGTAACCATGCCTTCAATACTTAATGAAATTCTTATGTTGCTGCACCTGGATACATTGTCGGCCCCAGTTCCCCTGTGGGTCATTACTGCAACCATCTGAAAGGGGACAAACTGTTCATCTGTGGCAGGGATGCTTGTCTTGAAGCCCTGAACGCTGGGGGAAGAACAGAAAAAGTAATAGGAGGCTGGATCTGATCTTGGGGACAAAATTCTTGCTTTGCACCCATCAGAGGTGAAATGGGTCACTGTAGTTCTGGAAACTGGGGTGAGGCATGGGGTCCAAATTGAGATTCATGCTTTTCCTGCTAATGATTCAGGGCAGCGATAGCTCAAACTATCACAACTAGCAGATGTCCTAAGTTAATATAGACATCCCTGGGATGTTCATTGGGCAAATGTGTCTTTTCCTAGGCGTCTGCTTTATTTTTTTTTGGCTTTGAGGGATCTGCTACATCTTGGCACAGGATTGCTGGTGCCTATGATAATCCCACATCCCTCTCTTATCATGCGCGCGCGCACACACACACACACACACCCTCTTCCTCCCCGACTAATGGAATTTAATTACCTTAGTGGTATTAATCATCTGTACAGTAGAGCAAAGTGTATTTTATTACCACTTTTAAGGGTTATCGGCACAGTTATTTCAAATGAACTGTCAAACTGCAATACGTGTCAAGCATGCCAGGTTCTAAGTGTCTGCAGCGAGGATGGAAATATAGCTATATCTGCCTCTGGGAAAGAAGAGGATGAAGAAAAAAGGAGCAGTGTTTTGCAAGAAAGGGTGTGCCCCGAGGCAAAACAAAGGCTGAATCTACACTGCAGAATTAATGGAGTTTGACACCGCTTTAACTGCCATTTAACTGCTATGAGATTCTGGGATTTGTAGTTTTGTGAGCTATTTAGGAACACCGTGTCCCTCACCAGGAACCACATCCGACAGACCTCCTATATCGAGTGTATTTACCTGACCCTAAAGGCTAGGGACAGTCTAGGGATTCTGTTAGTGTATCGGCCACCCCGTGCATTAGCGGACTCCCTTAACGAGCTGACACAGCTGGTCGCTGAGCTGATGTTGGAGACGCCCAGGCTTCTTGTCCTGGGCGACTTCAACATCTCCCTCACTGCCAGCCAAGTTCCATCCGGTGCGGCTCGGGAATTCATGGATACCATGGCGGTCATGGGCCTGTCCCAGCTGATACAGGGTCCTACGCACTGTGTGGGTAATACTCTCGATTTGGTCTTCTGTTCGGATGCGGAAAATCTGTGGGTGGAAATAGCTAATGTTTCCCCCCTGCCATGGACGGATCATTTCCTGGTAGAGGTGAAAATCAAGGCCTCTACCCAGATCCCCCCCGGGGGTGGTGGACCTGTTAGGATGGTCCACCCTCAAAGGCTGATGGAACCTGAGAGGTTCCAAGAAGCCCTAGAGGGGCTTGCGGTTGGAAATGACGGCGACTCTGTTGATGCCCTTACCGGTATTTGGAATACCGGTCTTTCTAGGGCTATACACAGTATCGCTCCCAAGCGCCCTCTCAGGCCTGCTTCTAAACGCAAGCCCTGGTATACGGAAGATCTCCGGGCGAGGAAGCGGGTTCTGCGACGGCTAGAGTACCGTTGGCGGAAACACCTTTGCTTAGACGACAAGACTCTCCTAGACCAACTGTTAAAGGACTACAGAGAGGCAATACGAGCAACAAAGAATTCGTTCTATGGTGCTCGTATTGCGTCCGCGGAGTCGCGTCCGGCAGAGTTGTTCAGGGTGGTCAGGGAGCTAACTCAGCTCCCTCCCGCCCTGAACCAGATCCTTGAACCTTCTAAGGCCTGCTGTGACTTGTTTAACGACTTTTTTGCGGATAAAACCTCTCGTATAAGCGAAGGTCTGAACGCCGACATTTTAGCAGAACCTAGGGTAGAAGTGTCCAGAGCCTCCGTGGACTATGTTAAACTGGATCAGTTTGAGTTGGTGAGTACCGAGGATGTGGACAAGATCCTCGGAAGTGTTCGGAAAACAACCTGCTCTCTTGATCCCTGTCCCTCGTGGTTAGCGGCCCAGGGGGGACCGGCGGTAACATCATTGTTACGCCGGATAGTTAATACATCTCTGAGGGATGGGCTATTTCCATCTCAACTTAAATTGGCCATTGTAAAACCTATTTTAAAAAAGCCCTCCCTCGACCCCCTGGTACATAATAATTATCGGCCTGTCTCGCTGCTTCCATTTTTGGGTAAGGTGATCGAGAGGGCGGTTGCGATCCAGCTTCAGGCGGTCTTGGATGAAACGGATTATCTGGACCCATTTCAAACTGGCTTCCGGGCGGGTTACGGGGTTGAGACGGCCATGGTCGCCTTGGTCGATGATCTCCGTCTGAGCATTGACAGGAGAAGCGTGTCCCTGCTGGTGCTCTTGGACATCTCAGCGGCTTTCGATACCATAGACCATGGTATCCTTCTGGGACGCCTGGCAGAGGTGGGGATCAGGGGCACTGCGCTCCAGTGGTTCCGCTCCTACCTCTCCGGGAGGTCCCAGATGGTGCAGCTGGGAGACGTGTGCTCTGACGAGAGGCCCCTTAAAACCGGGGTCCCTCAAGGAGCCATTCTGTCTCCCATGCTATTTAACATTTACATGAAACCGCTGGGAGAGATCATCCGGAGACATGGGGCGCGGGGTTATCAGTACGCTGATGACACCCAAATCATTTTCTCTATGTCTCCGACTGATGCAGTGACTGGGGATGGCGTCTCTCCTCTCGTGGCCTGTCTAGAGTCAGTAATGGGCTGGATGAGGGAAAACCGACTCAAATTGAATCCAGAGAAAACGGAGGTACTAGTGATAGGTTCCCCTGGTCCAGGAATGGCGGTGGTTCCACCTGTCCTGAACGGGGTCACGCTCCCTGTGAAGGACTCCGTGCGCAGTCTGGGGGTGCTTCTTGACTCGTCGCTTCACCTGACAGCTCAGGTGAACGCGACGGTCAAGAGCACCTGTTATCAGCTTCGGTTGATTCGCCAGCTGCGCCCGTACCTGGCCCAGAGGGACCTAGAAACTGTTGTACATGCTCTGGTAAC
>NC_056522.1:12695996-12696423 GCF_019175285.1 Sceloporus undulatus
GTGCGCAGTCTGGGGGTGCTTCTTGACTCGTCGCTTCACCTGACTGCTCAGGTGAATGCGACGGTCAAGAGCACTTGTTATCAGCTTAGGCTGATTCGCCAGCTGCGCCCATACCTGGCCCAGAGGGACCTAGAAACTGTTGTACATGCTCTGGTAACTTCGAGACTGGATTTCTGCAACGTACTCTACATGGGGCAACCCTTATACCAAACTCGGAAGCTGCAAATGGTGCAAAACATGGCAGCCCGGCTGGTCACTGGTGCGTCCAGGACCAGCCATATAACACCAGTTTTAAAAGATCTTCATTGGCTGCCCATTCGCTTCCGAGCTCAATATAAGGTGTTGGTAATTACCTATAAAGCCCTAAATGGCTTGGGCCCAGGATACCTAAAGGACCGCCTCTCCCCATACATTCCGCCTCGCACTC
>NC_056522.1:12696523-12794369 GCF_019175285.1 Sceloporus undulatus
GGGGTCACGCTCCCTGTGAAGGACTCCGTGCGCAGTCTGGGGGTGCTTCTTGACTCGTCGCTTCACCTGACAGCTCAGGTGAACGCGACGGTCAAGAGCACCTGTTATCAGCTTCGGTTGATTCGCCAGCTGCGCCCGTACCTGGCCCAGAGGGACCTAGAAACTGTTGTACATGCTCTGGTAACTTCAAGACTGGATTTCTGCAATGTACTCTACATGGGGCAACCCTTATACCAAACTCGGAAGCTGCAAATGGTGCAGAACATGGCAGCCCGGCTGGTCACTGGTGCTCCCAGGACCAGCCATATAACACCGGTTTTGAAAGACCTCCATTGGCTGCCCATCCGCTTCCGAGCTCAATATAAGGCGTTGGTAATTACCTATAAAGCCCTAAATGGCTTGGGTCCAGGATACCTAAAGGACCGCCTCTCCCCGTATATTCCGCCTCGCACCCTCAGAACGTCTGGGCAGCAATTACTGAAGGTGCCTGGGGCTAGGTTAGCCTCCACTACATGGAGGACATTCTCCACGGCTGCCCCAGCCCTTTGGAATACGCTGCCCACTGAGCTCTGCTCGTCTACCACCCTGGCCCAATTCAGGAAGGACTTGAAAACCTTCCTGTTCCAACAGGCATTCCCCGAATAAAATCCTGTGGGCCTCCCTCCTCTTCCGTGGCCAAGAGGTTGGGCTATGGGGCTTTTTGCTGTTGTTTTTTGTATGCCTTGTGGTAATTGTATTTTAATTCTCTTTGTATTCTTGTTTTGTATAGACTGTATTTTAACCTTGCTGTAAGCCGCCCTGATTATAAGAAGGGCAGGATATAAATAAAAATTTTATTATTTATTATTATTATTATTTTGCCTTCTCTTTCAGAAAGCTCCCGTGCTACAACAAACTACAGATCCCAGGATTCCCTAGATGTAGCTATGACAGTTAAAGTGGTATCAAACTCCATTAATCCAGCAGTGTGGCAGCATCCAAAATGGCATCCTAACATTCTCAGTAGAATTTGCTCTAGGATGGATGGAGAAGAGGATTTTGCTAAAATTATATTATAAAACATGGAAACTTGTCATCAAAAATGTTCCTAAAAATCCTAAAAGTGCCTTTTAGGCCTAACATTGAAAGTAACTACAAAAGGCTAAACCATGAATGTAGATTTATTCCCTCTTATCACTTTTGAAATAAAACTTTGTCCCACTATGGTTTCAAAGTAAAAGTAATCCATTTCACATGACAACAATATGAGTAACAGTTTCTTTCCAGGCTGTGGGTAAATGTAAAACAACTACATCTGGAAACTCTAGGCATGTCTACATGCACCAAATGAACTGGTTTCCGCCTGCCCTTGCCACAAGTTGTCTTCATGATGAGGACCAAAGCCTCAATTCAACTGTGTACTGTCTTAACTATGAGGAGTGACTTTGGAAGCTGGGTATGTTTAGCCTGGAGAAAAGAAAGTTAAGGGGTGATATGATAGCCCTGTTTAAATATTTGAAGGGATGTCATATTGAACATGGAGCAAGCTTGCCTTCTGCTACTCCAGAGAACAGGACGCGGAACAATGGATACAATCTCCAGGAAAAGAGATTCCACCTCAATATTAGGAAGAACGTCCTGATGGTAAGAGCTGTTGCATAATGAAATATGCTGCCTTGAAAAGCAGTGGAGTCACCTTTTTTGAGGTTTTTAAACAGAGGCTGGATGGTCATCTGTTGGGAGCCATTTATGAATTCCATGATTCTATGACTATACGATTCACAATGTGAGGCCAGAGCCACATTGAATACAGGTCATCCCTGCCTTAAACTGAATTTTACAAAATGGTACAAAATGAAAAATCTGGAGCATACTGGAGTGATTCCAGGTGGCTATCTTTGCAGGCATCTCATGGTGCCACTGCCACTGTGCACATGTGACCCTCTGAGGTCACAACAAGGTGCCCAGCCATATGATCAATGGTGCCCAGCTGGGTCCCTAATAAGGAGTGACTCATGATGGTGGCACTAAGGGGCATAGTGGGACACCTGGTAAACAGTCACCTGGTGTCCCTTCAGAATGCAGAGGTAACAGTGGAATTTTGGGGCACCTCCTGAGCCAGAATACTCTGGGAGCCCAGAGTATTTTGTCCAGTGTAGACCCATTCTCTGTCATCTGTATCAAATAAAAAGGACGCTGGAAACTGAAGAAAGGAATTTGAACAGCCAGCAGCTAGATTGGGTGAAGAAGGAGGATGTTTCCACTCCCTTTCTGCTGGTGAGCTAGGATGAAGCAAGGACTTGGAAAGGGGTAAGCTTCTGATTCTTACAACTTTTCTTGCTGGCAGCAGGAGGACTGAAAAATCCTTCTCCATGAGCCCTGATCAGAAGCTGAACAAACCTCTGCCCAGTCTGGCTGCTGTCTCTTAAAGTGGGCTCGGGTGGCATTTACAGTAAGACAATATAGTCTTGTTGAATACAAATGACTTATACATCCATAATCTAGGTTATGAACAGCAATAATGAATACAAGACCTAGTTTTACTTAGATTGATTGCTTAATCCTGTTTAAACTTTTGTACCATTTTGTTCTAAAATATACCACAAGTCACTTTGAGAGAAAGGTGGGATATAACTAAATGGGTAATTAATAAATATGGGTCGAGATAAATGGAAATGCAGGGACAGAGGCCTGATCTTATCATCGCTATTGTGTTTATTTATATCCTGACTTTTCCCCAGTTCAGGACACAAGGCATCTTACAAAAAAGAGAATCAACTTTTAAAAATTGTATTATACAACCTATTATAAAATATAATTAACCTAACAATAGAATTAAAAGCAGCTAAAAGTGAGGCTACTGAAAAGAAAACAAATAAGCAGTACAGCACATTCTGAAAGACCCTTCTCCCATCCCAAACAATCAACTATCTACTAAAACAAAAAAAGCTTCATTTGCATACACCAAGAAGGCCCCCTCACATTTTCCTATAACAGTATATCTATAGAACAACATAACTTTTGGAATTATAAAGGGGATGGTAAAGTTTACAGATGGCATGGTACATGCATTTTGAGGGAGCTTAATAGTCACGGCCAGAGTCATATATCGTCTTTCTGTATGTGTAAGCACCGTAGTTACAGTGCTACACACTGAATCCTGGTGTGAACTCCATCACCCATCTTGACTTACCAGGAAGAAGCCACTGCAATAGATGGAGAGATCTTTTCCTCTGTCGTTCAGAAACAGTCGGCAGCCATTCCCATCCACTCTCATGAACAATCCTCACTGCAACAGACAGAAACTCAGAGACATCACTAGATGCCTGGTGCAGAAACTCATGGTGTCACCCCTTTGGTAATTTTTTTGGTACGACTGTTACTCATAAATTGTAATTCCCATATATCACTGAATGTGATGGCAACAGCTGTGATGTAAGCAACTAGCAAAATTTAAATTTTATCTTTAAAAACAGTATTATATGCAGAGCCAAAAGGTATTTAGATATTCATAAGCGGGTTACAGACCACCATTAAAGTACGCGCTTCCACACCCCCTAACCCTAGTACGCGCTCCGCGCGCACAAAATGGTGGTGGCCGTTCCACACAGCCGCTGCTATGATGGCGTCACGAACGCACCGCCTCCAAACGAGGCAGCGCGGACGTGATGCCATCGCTCCGCGCAAGGGCGCTTAACACACACTTTCCGCAGAGCAGGAAAGAGCTCCGAAACGGAGCTCCTTCCTGGTTTGCGTCGCTGGGTGCAGCCTTCAGACGGCTGCACCCAGCTATGCAAGGGAGAAAGGGGCCAAGCGGCCCCTTTCTCCTCCTCCCCGCCACCGGGGGGTGTCCTTGGGGCTTGAAGCCCCAAGGACACCCCTTTCCAGGCTGCGGGGAAGAGTCCTTTTGCCGCTTCCCCGCGGCCTGGAAAGCGGCGGATCGGGGCCTCAGCGGCTGCCGTTCTAGCCACTGAGGCCCCGATACACCAGGGAAAGGCACACCTACAGGCCGCCCCAAAGGAGCAGTCTGTGACGCGCCATAGTTTCACGTGGTTAAAGTGAAAATTTGGTAAAATGTGATTTTTAAAGAAAAATTGAAAAGAATAAAAAATTTAAAAGAATAAAAAATACTATTTAAAAAAAAATGTTAAATAATTAAAAACCTGGAGCCTCTATCATCCCACCACGCCTTACCCCACTCACACCATCTCTTCTGCTGAGCTCCAACATTTTAAGGGGATAGAGGCAAACACCACAGCCCATTTCTTCCAAAAGGTAGATGTTTCGGGAGCAGTGGTGCCACTGCCCCATAGAGTGTCACCTGGGATGAAAGAGATAGGCAAAATAAAGCGTACAGAAAACCTACACACAGAGACAGATACCTGCACAAGAACTCCAACTATCACCCAGGAAAAAAAGTAGTACAATAAAAACACTGGTAGACCCCACCTCTTGGAAGATGAATTGAAGCACCTAGACTGGACTCTACGGGCCAGGGGTAGGCAACCTTTTTGAGCCGGGGGCCGGGTTGCTGTTCCTCAGATAACTGGGGGGCCAAAGCCGGGGGGTGGAGCTTCCACCCTACGGGGGCAGTGCCACATGCCACAGGTGGAGCTTCCACCCTCTGGGGGCAGTGCCGCATGCCGGGGGCAGAGCTTCCACCCTACGGTGGTGGGCCAGTGCTGGAGGCCTCCTCCTCTTTCCCAGCCCCTGACGGGGCCCAGGCCCCATCAGACGCCAGCAAAAAGCCGGTGGGGGCCGTCAGCGCTGGAGGCCTCCCCCTCTTTCCCAGCCCCTGACGGGGCCCCAGGCCCCATCAGACGCCAGCAAAAAGCCGGTGGGGGCCATCAGCGCTGGAGGCCTCCCCCTCTTTGCTGGCCCCTGACAGGGCCCCAAGCCCCGTCAGAGGCCAGGAAAGAGCCAGTAGGGGCCGCCAGCATTGGAGGCCTCCTGTCATGCCCAGCCTGGAGGACGGCTTGGAGGACTCAGAGGATGAGCTAGAGTCCCTGGGACATGAACCTGTAATGGAGGAGCCAGAGCCCCTGGGGCTTGAACCTGTAATGGAGGAACCAGAGGCTGGCCCTAGTTCTGCTGGAGCAGAGTCTGTGGCCCCTCCAGAGGTTCAGCAGTCAAGTTTGCCTGGTGCCGAGGCTGTGGACATGGAGCAGGATCTGGGCAGTGTGCCTACCTTCAAGGAGCGTCGAGCAGAAAGAGAGGGCCTTCGAAGATCTCGGAGGCTTTA
This sequence comes from Sceloporus undulatus, assembly GCF_019175285.1. Lineage (NCBI taxonomy): Eukaryota > Metazoa > Chordata > Lepidosauria > Squamata > Phrynosomatidae > Sceloporus > Sceloporus undulatus. The sequence goes on from NC_056522.1 coordinate 12,701,745, forward strand.
TCAGAAGCATGTTCGTAATCAGACACAGCTGAAGGCCGGCCCCTTCCCTTCTTAAGCACCTGGAGCATGTGTGGTTCTTTGCCAGTGGATATCTGACTCTTTTAGAGGAAAGACTTTGTCTCTGGCTCCTTTAGCTTCTTGTCTTGACTACCCGGAAACCTTGACCTTGGACTGCTTTATCGACCTGCCTCTCTGATACCCTGAACCTCGGACCGTCTGACAATTCTCTTGGTAATCCCTTTTGGTAGAGCTACTGTGAATCTTCAGGACCTTGTAGCTTACACTGACTTTGCTGTTCTAGGGGGGTTTTGTTTGTTTGAGAACTAGCTGTCTTATCAGCCCTTTGGCTGCTTTCCCGGTCACCTCCCCTCTTTCCCGGCCCCGCGCGCTCCTTCTTGGCCTTCGCGGAGGCTGCCCTCCATGGAGGCCAAGAGGGAAGCCAGCAGACCCGTGCCCCAGGCCCTGTCAGAGGCCAGGAAAGTACTGGTGGGGGGCGACAGCGCTGGAAGCCTCCCCTCTTTCCCGGCCCTGCGCGCTCCTTCTCGGCCTCTGCGGAGGCTGCCCTCCACAAAGGCCGAGAGGGAAGCTGGCGGCCCCACACACTCCTTCTTGGTCTCTGCGGAGGCTGCCCTCCACGGAGGCCAAGAGGGAAGCCGGCGGCCCCGTGCGCTCCTTCTCAGCCTCCAAGGAGGCTGCCCTCCACGGAGGCCGAGAGGGAAGCTGGAGGAAGCCGCCTCCACCTTCGCCTCCTCCACCCCAGACCTCACTGCCCTCCTCTTCCTCCACCTCCTCTGCGCGGTGGAGGAGGAGGATGGCAGCGAGGCCCCCGCGGGTGCCCGGAGCGGTGCCCAAGCTGCGGCAGGGGCGGCAACTGGCGGCAGGACCGGCTGGGGCCAGTCCCGAGGCCTTGCCGGGCCGGATCCAGCCCGCAGGCCGTAGGTTGCCGACCCCTGCTACAGGCTAATGGTTATTCCAGCTCAGACATCAGAAGGGCGGCCAGACCCAGAGAAACGCAGAGGGGTTAAGACAAGCAACCACCCAAAGGGAAGGTATTTTTACCATACATCAAAGGAGTCACGGACAGAATAGGGAAACTAGTGAAGAAACACAACAATGAAATGGTTTACAAACCAACCAAGAAAATCCTTCAAATGCTGTGCTCAGCAAAGGACAAGAGAGACCCTCTCACAGCCGCAGGCATTTACCAAATACCATGCAGCTGCAGACAAGTCTACACAAGGACTACTAAACGCAATGTGCAAATAAGAATCAAGGAACACGAGAGACACTGCAGACTGAGTCAGCCAGAAAAATCAGCAATAGTAGAACATGTTATAAACCATCCTGGTCATAAAATACTGTTTGATAACACTGAAATTGGGGACCATGCCAATATCTATCAGGTCAGAATGCACAGGTTAGCCATTGAAATCCATAAACATCTGGATAATTTCAACCGGAAAGAAGAAACCCTTAAAGTGAACAAAGTTTGGCTACCAGTCTTGAAGAATAGCAAAATGAGGACTCGGCAAATGCAAATGAGAAATCACCCAGGGTTGGGGCTTTCCCAGCAGATAATGATCACCAATTAGCAGACACTAATCCTCCTTTACATATTCTCCCACTCTGAGGCCCTGCCATCAACAACAGAACAATACACAGATTAACATAGAATTTCCTCCCTACAGTATATGTGTGTGTGTATATCACATACTGTAGGGAGGAAATTCCATGTTAATATGTGTATATATATATCCAGCTCTCCTCTATGCCAACATTCTCTGAAAATGCCAGCTACAGATGCTGATAAAACATAAGGAATAAACTCTTCTAGAACATGGTCACATAGCCCGAAAAACCCACAAAAAACTATGGATGCCGGCCATGAAAACCTTTGACTTCACAAAATAAAGTGAACCACAGAAATCCCCCTGAGTCAGGGTGTTTAGATGACGCATACTTCCAAAGGGGTGGAAACCAGACCAAAGCTGTACTCCAGGGCTAAAAACTGAAGCAAACAGAACCCAGGATAGTTTGGCTTGGTACAGAAGATGCACATCTTCATGCCTGCATATAAATGCCCTGACACAAGTGGGGGCTGCAGTAAATCAGTGAAATGAAAGTGCAACAACTCCCATAGATGTAATTACAATATACACAAACCAGACAGTCCAAGGGGTGAAGTGGGATGAAGGGGCATGTATGGGGGACCTCCATGATTGTGCTTTGCCAATGTATCACTCTCACACTGATTCATCAATGCCCTGTACAGGTGGCGCATCACATATGCGACTGTGTGGCTGATCAAAGGGTAGCTATTGAATGAGATGGCATCTGGGTGGACATGGAAGGTACATGGGGGTTGCCGGCAGTGTGTTGATACATGGTGGGGTGACAACAACAAAAATTTATCTGGTGGGATACCTTGATGCTGCACTGTGCAGTTATGCCATGTGCATTCATCCAGCCTTAGGAGTAGCCCTTTTGGACAGTGGGGATTCACCCACTTTAGGAAAAAACAGGATCAAGCAGCTTTTTCCTGCCCATCTGCTCCACCCCTAATTCTCTGCACCCCCCTATAGAATCACAGAGTTGGAAGAGACCACAAGGGCCATCCAGTCCAATTCCTTGTCAATGCACAATCAAAGCATCCTCGACAGATGGTCATCCAGCCTCTATTTAAAGTCCTCCAAAGAAGGAGATTCCACCACTCTCTGAGGAAGGGTGTTCCACTGCTGTGCAGCTCTTACTGTCAGGAAGTTCCTTCGAATGTGGAGGTGGAATTTCTTTTGTGGTTTGCATCTATTGTTTCATGACCTAGTATCTGGTGCAACAGAAAGCAAGCTTGCTCAGTTCTCAATATGACATCCCTTCAAATACTTAGACAGGGCTATCATATCACCTCTTAACTTTCTCTTCTCCAGGCTAAACATACGCAGCTCCCTAAGTCTCTCCTCATAAGGCATGGTTTCCAGACCCTTCACCATTTTGGTCCTTCTCCTCTGCACACATTCCCCAGAGGTCCCCCAGAAATGGGGTCCCTGCTGCAATTACCCCTCATGCCACAGATAAATCTTATAAAGAGAGGTGGGAATGGCAACCAGCTGCTTTTTGAGCAACAGAGGAGCATACCCCTGGTCAACTGCAGGAGCTGCTTCCCAGTAAATGGAGACTGGAGGACTTTCACAGTCCCTAAACTATACAGGGAGTGAGAATACATGACAGTCACAAGTACATAACTCCAAATTACACATTTGTAATTATGATACAATATTCTGGCCAATGTTATTTATGTAACTTGCCATGGTTTCACTAACTGTTGTCATAGTCAGGTCTAGTGTGTGTGTGTATGTGTGTTTAAAAGTTTATAGGATTTTTTTTCTCCCCACCCCCATGGCCATAAGATCTCTCTGCATTCTCTCGTATTTGGAGAATCCATGCTTGGAAGAGGAAAAAAAGGAGGGAAGTTCAGTTTCATTCCACTATTGATCTGTCAGACAAGAACCTAATCAATCTTCTTTATAAGCTATTAAAGCAGAGCAAGAGAAATGAACTCACCTGATACATTCAACATTGATTGCTTCTTTCTAAGAACCGAATGTCAGTCTTATCTGCTACTACAGCTGCGATTCAATTTTTCAGAAACAAGTTTTTCCTCTTGTTAGTTTCCCCAGAAAGAAAGAGTGCACTTCATATATTTTAAAAAAGGTCTTCAGTATAGTCTAAACTAAAGAATATTATCAAGATTAAATAGTATGAGGATTTTGTTAGCTGAAATGGCTTTGGATTGTAAAACATATGGCTACCAAGATGTTTCCCCCCAAAAAGCTGTTCTACTCCCGGTGACCTCCTACCAATGATTAGCTCTCAGGATGATGAGAATGGAGTAAGTAGGATGCTGCAAATCTGGTACAAAGTCTGCATGGCCAAAATGAAGTTCTTCAACACTGTGAGTAAGTTACCCAAACAAGTAACAGATTTGCAAATGATTTACATTAATGTGTGGGAAGGCAGGGAGAGATAAGAGACGGGAGGCTTCATCTACACTGCATAAATAATGCAGTTTGACACCACTTTAACTGCCATGGTTCAATGCTATGGAATTCTGTGATTTGGAGTTTTGTTAGATGTTTAGCCTTCTCTTTCAGAGAGCTCTTATGCCACAACAAACTACAAATCCCAGGAGCTCTTAGGATGGAGCCATGGCAGTTAATGTGGCATCAAATGGCATTAATCTTGGCCTAAGTATCCTGGCCTTGGATACAATGTTGATTTCAAGTTTCCAGTTTACTAGATTTTCATCCTAAGCATTGACTAAAATTTTCTAAGATGGCTTACATTTCTTTTATTTCTTTTCATTTATTGTATAGTGCTGTCTTCTTCCCCAAGTGGGACCCAAAGAGGCTCATGAAAAGAATAGGCTAAAACCTAACAATAAAATTTAAGCACAATTAATAATCATCGCATCAAAACAATAACTAACAAGCAGTATAATTCTTTTAAAAACATAGATTAGTTTTTTAAAAAAACATCCCTTTCCCCATAAGATGGCTCCCTGAAAACAATTATTCATTAAAAGCCTGCTTGAGCAAAATGGTCTTTGCCAGGCACAGCTCCATCATGCCTTGTCCCTTCAGTCGATGAGAGACCTTTCCTTTGTGTCAAAACTGGAATAGAAGACCATCCAGACACAGCTTCATTGTATCTTAACCTCTAAAGCTGGTAAGAGGTGCTCTCCCCACATTTCAATTGCTATTGCTCTGGCCTTTGAGACAGAGAAGAGCAGACAAGCATGGCTCCATCTTCTCTGATAAGAGGCCCTTCTTCCATGTTCCAACTCCCATTGCTTTGGCCTTTGAGGGACAAAAGAGCAGCCAGCATCTGTTGGACTTAATCCCTTCCTCTATTGTCATTTGCTTTCCATATGTATCACAGCTTACTTCCATTCTAAGCCTGAAGGCAGGGAACTGTCAAATTAATGATTTGTAAGTTGCTCTCGGAGCCTTTAGGGCTGAAGAGTGGGGTATAAATACTATAAATAAATAAAACTGTGCTAGCATAAATACCAGTCTGACAAGGAGAGCATCACAAAAAGAAGCAAATGCTGCTGGAGAGAAAAGCAGCATAAAATCAATATTTCATTGTCAGAAGGACTTTAAAAAACAAAATAAGACAAAACATTTGGCATGAGAAGCGTAGGTATCAGATGAATCTCCTTGGGAAGTACATTTCACATTTGGGCGTATTCTTTAGCACTGGGAAATGCTTTCCACAAAATGAGGTGCCAACACTTTGAAGGCCCTTTCCTCGATATCCAATGTTTTTACAAAATTTCTGTGCAGCAAATGCCATTTTCTAAGTCTCAGTCTGAAAATAGTTTTCCAAAACTGTACCATTTTCAACAACTTTCACACAGTGATGAGGAAAATGGTAATGTTGTTACTGTCACTGCTGTTATATTCAATGATACCCTGTCTTTTCTTCACTAATGGAAAACAAGGCAATTTACAACTTGTTAAAAAAGTGCAGATTAAAAACTACACAAAAACATCAATAAAACAGTATAAATATCAAAATTATGTTCAAAGCAAATAATTTGTAAAAGTAAAACCATTTAAAAGTTGTCATATACCGATAGAAACCAAGGCTCATACCCACTACATTTTAAACCTGTTTGCAATCTGGTTTGAAGTGGTTTATACTCGAGACAAATCACTGAATTGGTTTCGAGAGGTGAGCCATCTGCTAGACCCCTTTAACTTGCTTCTTTTTGATGCTCATTTTTTCCACTTCTTTTGCAATAAATTGATTCAACGCAAGTGTGAATGGGTATTTTTTATGATGTGATCAGATGATCGTCTGCTGAAGAGGGTCCCTTTGGAATTGAATCATTGGTCAATGTGAACAAGAAGTGTATAATTTTAACAACAAGAAAATGTGATAGGCGCAAATGTAGTGTGAACTCCGCTATCGATCCATCGATTTGGGTTGCAAACTGATTTATTTGTAAGTGGGAATGAGGCCCAACAAATCAGCACAGGACAGCATTGTAATGTTCCCAGTTTGTTTCTAAAAGCCTGATGGAATAGCAATGTTTTTACTTGCTAGTGGAAAGAAAGTCAGGAGGGAGCAATTCTACCAGAGAGGGAATTCCAAGGTCTAGGGGCAGCCATCAAGTCAGAAAATAATGGGACAGAAATAAGGGCTTATGAAGATATTAGAACTCTAACAGGCTCAGATGGGGAGCTGCTGTCATTGAATTATACCATCGTAGAACTGGAATGGTTCCATAGATCATATAGTCCAATCCCTCTCTCCACTCAATGCAGGAAATCCAACTAGCTATCCAGACTCTTTTTGAAGACTTCCAGAGAAAGAGACCCCACCACTTCTCTAGATAAGGGGCTCCATTGTCAAATAGCTCTTACTTTCATGAAGTTCTTCTTAATGTTCAGTTGAAATCTACCCTCCTGTAACGTCATACCATTAAATCTAGGCCAGGATAACCAGATATCATAACCGCAGAGGAGGACAAGGCACCGTAAAATGTTGGACATTCAAGAAAAATGTAGAACAGTACAAAATAAAAGCTCAAAACACACATATGTTTATAAATTTGTGCTTCTTAGTCATGCTCAAAATGGAGGACATTTTGGAATTCCTCCTGGATGGATTGTTGAACTGAAGGATATGTCCTGGAAAAAGAAGATGTCTGGTCTCCCTAGCCTGGGCCTACCCTCTGGAGCAGGAGAGCACCAGCCAGCACTCTCCTCTCTGTGACATTCCTTGAAATCGTGAAAAAGTGCCATCATGTCACCCTTGAAATTAATTTAACCGATTAATATAATTTAACTTCAAAAAGTGATTTATTATTTTCCATGAGAATGTAATTTACAAAGATCTACACTCTTAGTGGCCTCCCGGTTTCTTAAATTGTGTTTTGTGCTCCTCCTTAACAGCAAACAAAGGAATTTTTTTATTTGCATGGCCACTGGACAGCATCTGCCTTGGTCAGACGACTTCTGCTAGCATGAAAATCTGTTTGTTTGTGTGTACTTTGTTTTCTTTGGTGTGTTTTTTTTTTCCAAAAAAGGCCATCTATATGAAGCTTCTGGGAAGACAGGGGCCTTGGCTTATATTCCAATGCACAGTTTCTTTTTTAGAAGCTTCACTAATGCAGGATAGGAGAGGATTATATTCAACGATATCATGGAGCCAAATACCGAGATTGCAATGGAGTTCCCGCTGAGCTTGTTTTATTTTCCTTAATACTAAATTGATTCCTGGAATATTAACTGTGCACACTTTTGCAGAAACCCCATCCATTCGCAATACATGGATATAATTTCCCCCAGGAAGATATGATGGTGCATTCAATCTTATGTTTATTTATTGCACACACACCAAGAAAGAAAAAAGAAAAAGAAAGTAGACCAATGCAAAAATGGCAGGGATTCTTCTATGTGAATGTTTCAGTTAAGTGAAATTAATTTCTAATTAATTTCCATTGGTATTTCCGAGAGGAAACCTTTCATCAGCATCATTTAGGCTTTGAAAATTACAGTATTAACTAATAGTAATTAAAAATAATTTATTAATTTCAATAATTTTAATTATCTCCTCTGATTAAATTACCTGTTAATCAGTTCCACACTGCTTTTGTTATTAATTAGTTAATTTAAGAATGAACTAGGGAGGGGGGGAGAGAAGAAGGAAGGAAGGAAGGAAGGAAGGAAAGAAGGAAGGAAGGAAAGATTTGTCCTATTCTGTTTATATGTTGTCAAAAGGGGCCATTACTTTAAAATATCAGTGTGAAGTATTGGTTATTCTATGACCAGATTTCTGTTGGTGTCTGTGAAGTTATGGATTGTTCAGAGCAAAATGTGTTTCATTTATTAGAGGTAACATGGTAAGGATCTGTTGGGAAGGTGTGGGAGAATGTAAGTATGTCAGGGTTAATTAGTTAAAGACTAAGTAATCTGCCAGGTTTAGTTAGTGAGTGTAGTTTGAGAGTTTGAGTCCTGCCTGCACTGGACCAGGGCAGCCTGGAGTACCTCCCTCCAGAGCTGCCCTGACCCTCCTCTGTTGCAAAGCCCTCTATTCTGAAACCGGGTGGATGACCGCATGCGTGTCCTGCTGAATCATCCAGCACATTCACCACCGCTGCAGGTACATTCTGAAGTCAGAACAAGGCATCCAGTGATGGTCACATAGTTGAGTGCCTCATTCTGACTTTATAGCAAGAGACTGGTGACATCAGCAGATGTGCTGGTTGACTCAATGGGACACATTTCAAACAGCTGCTCAGCATCAGAATGGAGTGCTCCAGATCTTCCCAAAAGATCCAGAGCAACCAATGAATTTTTGAAATCCAGAGTTGTATTTTTAATGTGTATTATTGTATTCTCTGTATTTTTGTGCACCGCTTTGATCAATGTGGAAAAGTGGTATATAAATTTTTTATTGTTATTATTATTATTACCTAGTTTTAGTGCTGATGTATTCTAGTGTCAGATGTCATCTAATCGGCTTGCACCAGATCTGGACTTTGGGCCATGTTTCATCTGGTCTCCTTTTCAAGGCAACAAGGGGAGGCCATTGTATTTGGCCCATACAGACAGGACCTTGGAGAGTTAAAGAGGATCTGAGTTAGCTAGGAGATGAGAAAATGAAAGAGAGAGAGAGAAATGTGTTTTGAATGTACTAAATAAATACTTTTGTTACATTAACATTTTGTTAATAAAGATGTGTTACAGACCGCCCTTTTAGGGCAGCCTGTATCCAGCCCTTTCCCCGCCGGATCGGGACCTCAGCTGCCACAACGGCAGCCTCTGAGGCCCCGATCCGCCGCTTTCCAGACAGAAAAGGGCTGCTTGGCCTCTTTCTGCTTTGCATCACTGGCGCAGCCATCTAAAGGCTGCGCCCAGCGACACAAAGCTGGAAGGAGCTCTGAAACAGAGCTCCTTTCGGCACCGTGGAAAGAGCGTCCCAGGTGCCCTCGCACGGCACCAGTATATCACTTCCGCGCCACTCCGTTTGGAGGCCACGCGGTCGTGACATACCAATGGCGGCACCCATGTGTATAGGACGCCGCCATTTTGTATGTGCTCAGCACGTACTAGGGTTAGGGGCATCCGGAAAGGACGCCCCTTTCTAACCCTAGTACGTGCCGAGCACGTACTTTTTGCTCGTTTGTAATGGGTCATAGTCTTACTTTTGTATTGTATACATTTGGCCACTGGGAATGCTATATAGTAGAACGCTTGGGTTTAGACATAGCGCTAGTGGTGGCAGTAGGTCATGAAAAGGGATAGTGTCTGGTGAGGAAAAAAGATTAATAATGCCTCACACAGTAACCACAAGGGGCACTTGGAGTTCCTCACAGTGGGTGGCCATAGTGGTGGGACAGGAGAAGGTCCTTGCAGTGGTGGTGATAAAGGAAAGACCTCACATTTGGTGGCAGTGGGTGAGATTAGTGTAAGTCTTCAAATTCAGTGGCAGCAGAGGTATAAGAAGAACCCCACTGTATCTTAGGTATGTGTATATTCCCCTATGAAAATTGTTTGAGAAGGAAAGTTCACATTCATTTCAAGGTTGTAACCCAAGTGTAGCATGTTGCCCATACTTCTCTGATTTACAGAAGAAATTTGTACACCTGGGTTTGGAATCATGCAAATCATGTTGTCATATACAGCCCTGGGAACTTCCTGCAGGCTCCCAAGGTATTCTCAGTCCCCCCCCCCCCCCGGCCACTGGATTTCACACACACACACACACACACAAATATTTTGCAGGATTTTTGTCTCCCAATGGCCACATGCCATTCCTGGATTTACTTTAACTTGGTAACACACACATCCCATGATCCCTCATCTCCCTGGCCTGTGATCAACTGTGGGGGGGGGGGGGGATACACTAATGCTCTTGAGCATGGAGGAAAGAAGAAACTGCATCTTTCCCTAGCATATGTATAGGTGGTTGTTTTTTCCCCCCATGGTCCTCAAGAACAACAGGAATGAACCCTGGGGCATCCTCATAAGGGATGCCATGTAGAAGATGGAGCAATCTTGTTTTCTGCTGCTGCAAAGACTAAAACACAAATGATAGAGTTCCAAATACAAGAAAAGAGATTCTGTCAGTAGGAAGACCTTTTTGACTGTTTGAGAGCTGAGCTGAGACAGAGGAATAACCTGCCTTTTGAGGTCTTTAAACAGAGGTTGGATGGCCATCTTTGTGTGTTGTGTGCCTTCAAGTCATTTATGACTTATGGTAACCTTGAGGTGAATGTATTGTGGGGCTTTCTTGGTAAGATTTGTTCAAAAGAGATTTACTTTTGCCTTCCTCTAAGGCTGAGAGTATGTGACTTGCCCAAAATCACTCAATAGGTTTCAATGGCTAAATGGGGATTCGAACTCTTGTCTCCAGATTGCTTAAACCAATACACCATGCTGGTTCTTTCAGCTGAACCATATAGGCCAACTAGGAAATTTCCTATTGTAGTTTTGAAGTCTTTGAGCTATGGCATTTTCAAAGAAAAAGTGGAATGATAGGATCAACCTGTAATTTCCTTTTTTAAAAAAGCATCAAGTTGTTAAAATAAATGGGTTTTCCCCATTTACAGCATAGTTTTAAAAATTTGCAATGTGTGTTTGCCTTTAAGAACATTATCTATGTCTTTTGTTAAGTGATTTGTAATTGTTTTTAAATTGTTGATCTCTCTTTAATGGTATATTTGCAGCTGTGCGGCTGTTTAAATTCTCATTGCTGAAGCAATTTTTGGATTAACGTAAATTGTTCATCCATCTTTTGATGCTCTTAAAAATAGTGAAGAGGGGTTGAAGGGGGGAAACGAGGAGAAAAAGAGAGAAAAGGCTCTAATATACAATTATTAAAAGATGCATTGTGATAACACCTTTAAATATTTATATAGTCACTGATTATATATTAAACAATTCTCATATGAACTCAATGAAAACCCATTAATATTATTAGATTTCAGGTGCACCTGCTGACTCTGTGTGGGATGGGGTCCATTTTCTTAGTTTTTGTAAAATGACATAATTTAAATCCTTGCCTCAGGATCCATGCAGCAAAATTCGGAGGCTCCAGTAGCCATTGTACATGCTCTGCCCACCTATTCTCAGTTCCTGAAGATCTGTCACACACAAAGTGTTCACAGGATCAGGGGAAGCTCCCTTCTTTTCAATGCTGAGGTTAGAAATGGGGCAATATTCATCCGATTTGCATTTTAGCATGACTAAACTCAATTTACTTTAACCAAATGTTTGTTTGAACCAGAATGCAATTGTCCTTTGATTTTTGAACTCCCCTGAATGGTGTGGTGCTGTACTCCAATGAAAAATACCTTTGAAACATGTATGTATTAATGTCTCCTTACCTTGATCATAGTGCCCCCCTCACAAAAAAATGTATGTGTTGGGGAGAGTACAAAAATGCATATATTTGGAGGGAAATTATGGGGGGAAATGCATACATTTGGGAAAAACTGTAAGAAATGCATGTGATAGAAGAATATGTATATGAAAATGCCTAAGATGAACACAGAAAAGGGCATGAGACCCATGCAAAGGTTGATGCAGAGTTTCTGCAAAGTGATGCAGATAAAAGATGGGGGAAAGTTATATTGGAAAGGGGTTGTGGACCAAGGATGTGGCTCCAGGGGGAATGGACCAAAACAACACCATTGCCCCCAATAAGAATTCCTTTCTCTACCCCAGGAAATTTTCCTTCCACCTGCAAATGTCTAGCAACACAGAAACTTCAAGCTTCAGTTGAGCTGTTGGAAATACAATTTAGGCATCCAAAGAAAAAGCAGCAGGCAGCGTTACTAAAAATATGGGACACATTGAATAGAAAAGTTCTAGGCATAAAGGACTTACAAGGTCTCACTCTTTGTAATACAAGATATTTGGGAACCAATGGAACATTTCTTTGGGGGATAGAATTCTCATTCTCATTTGTGTCCCATCCCCAAAGCTACATCCTTTGTTGACTGATGTGCCTACAGCAACAAAAAAACAAACAAAAAAAATGAAAGGGGTCAATGTCAAGGGATGGAGCATTTCTCATGCACATACCCTCAATTTTCCAAATTTGTCAGGGAACTTTATCGCAGTGGCCCTGGAATGGGCCAGTAGCATTCCAAAATGGAACGTTCTGGGGATGGGAGGCAGTGGGAAACGCATTTTACTGTACAACAAGAACTCTGCCGCCACCGCCGCCGAGCATCCCCATCTCATTCCAGATGCAACCCAGGGGGGCGATTTTCGGGAACGCTTGAGAAGCATTCCTGGAAATTGCTCCCTGGGGAACACAACCAGAATGGGATGGGGATGATCAGCAGCAGCGTTCTCACTGTGCAGTAAAATGTGTTCCCTGCTGCCTCCTGTCCACAGAACGTTCCATTTTGGGATGCTACAGGCCTGTTCCAGGGCCACTATGAAAAAGTTCAGGAACTGTTCAAATTAATCCCCTTTCTCACATTTTCAACTTTGTTTAGCATAGCCCACTTTCTCTTTTTCCACTTTTCCCCTTTGTCCTGAGCTTACAACACTTACTGCAAACTAAGTTCAAAGTATAAAAGTAGTGTCCATGCAATTCAGCATGGGGCACAGGAGAAGAAGGGCAGGATCTTACCCTTCCCAGTTGGCTCAGGAAAAAGCAAATTGCTGAAGCTTTCTTAACTTGTGTATTTTTCTTCTTTAATAACTTCACAAAACTCTAATGTTGAGTGGCCAAATGTGTCCTGGTTTTCACCTGTGAAATACTGGAGAGCCCGGTGCACTGATTTTACAATCATCATCATCATCATCATCATCATCATCATCATCATCCCGCCCCTCTGCACAATGCAACCAGGGCAGCTTACAACATTAAAATATACAATCATATACATTATGAGTCTACTTGAACTTCTGTGACAACATCCTATAGAATCCTAGGACTTGTAGTTTGGTGAGCTACTACAGCTTTCCAGATCAATATTCTATATAGCCTTCCCAGCACTCCAAGGGGCAGCATAGAGCCGCTCCTTTGGGGTGGTCTGTTTCACCCCTGTCTCTGCAAAATGAGGAAAATTGGAGACCATGCTGCGTTTTTTTAAAATAAAAATTAGATGATTATGTTATATCATATATCAAATATATTATATTATGTCAAACAGTCTATATTAAAATGTAACTGTTTTTCATTTGTGTGTGTGTGTGTAGTGCTTTTTAAAGTTCTTAATGTGTGTGTGTGTGTGTGTGTGTGTATTCTGTAAGCCACTTTCAGTCCCAATACTGGGGGAAAGGTCGTGAAAACAACAGCACCAATGTAACAGCAACAGCAACAGCAACAACATGTGTGCATTGAGGTACAATATCACTAGTAATGAGAGAGGGGGGGGATATGGCCAAATGGTTAATAAATCATATGTTATTAAACCATTTATGCTTTGTAAAATAAGTGTTTGGGAAGAATCTCTTTGCAGGAAAAAATTGTGCTTTAAACATTTCTTTAGAAGCCTCAAACAAGTTGTTAAGAAGAAAGTGAAAAGATAAGCAGAAAAGGAGTCAGTGAAAAATTCTATATTTGTATTATAAAGGCATTGTTTTCACTGGTGGCACCTTATTTTTCAAGTACATAAAGAGAATGCAAGCTAGAGCAGGGTGAGACAAAGATCAATGCTGAATGTATTACCTGGCAGTGGTCAGACTCAGTTTAATAAGAAAAGAATTGATCCATTAAGCTAAACCTAATTCTTTGCCGAAAATGGTTGAAATCTATTCCTTATATTGCTAGCTTCATAAAGAGCTATAATATTTGGAAGAAACAACCCAGAGCTGAGTTTAATCAGATTAAATGTATTGCAAAATATACTTAACAAGAATCTATCAAGTTGTTAATGATCACTATTAATAGCAAACAATTTTTGTATAGAATTTTTTTTATTAGAGCTGTTGTAAAAATATAGCCCAGTGGAATGCAATGGGGGAGAGAATAAATTTTTCATGGTAATTTGTAACAGCTCCGATTGCAGGCCCAAACCCTTCAGTTACAAGATCTAAGTAATTCATTTCATCAATCCAGTTTTTAACACAAAGCGAAATTTGATTCATAAAGAATTTAGGTGCTGACCATTAATGCTGCCAGAAAAGTTCAGGGGGCAGATGCAACTATTTATGGCTAAGGTGATGTGCAGAAGCAAGGCACAGGGAGGATGGGAAATGTTTTCTCTTCACCAGAAAAACTTTCCAAAACAAGATCTAGGACAGTGTGGTCATTGTCATGTTTAGCATTTCTGTAAGGATGCTTTACATGGAGATTTATTTATCTGTTATGTTTTTATTGTTATTATTATTTGTTCATTTAATTTATATCCTAACTTTTGCCCAATAAGGGACCAATAATCTTAATTCTGGCCAGCATACAATATCAGAGGTGACAATGAGCACCAGTGATGGAACTATGTCACTGACAAGACATGCAACTATGCTGGTGAATTGTGCTGATACACATTGGGACACTATGCAAGATGCCCCATTACAAAAGAGGAGCTCCCATTGCACAACGTCTCTCAATACACAACATGCCCTGGTACACAACATATTCTGTTGTGCATCAGGAACACTTTGGGCTTTGGGACACATTGGGTGTTGGGACATGTTGTGTCTGGGGATTATTGCACAGTGATCAGACTGCTAGCTTTGTTTGCACAATGGATCTGAAGACTTAGCTCTGCTCCCTTCCTGAGAACACAAGCATTGTTCAACATCACAATTCACCTTTCTGTGACTGTAAGTCAGTTTATGGGGATATTAAAACAAATAGGATGCTATCCAATATTAATAATAATGTAATATATAATATATAGTATATAATATATATAATGAGCCCTCTACATCCACTGGGGTTAGGGGCACAGGACCCCTGTGAGAGCAGAAAACTTGCAAATTAAAAAAAAACAACTTTGTTTTTACCTGAGAGAACATCTCTTGGAATCTCTAGGTCTTCCAGGCCAAATCTATGGTCATCCTCTGCTAAAAGCTGACCATAAAACTGCTCGATGACCTACAAATGCTTAGAGAAATGTTATTTCTATGAATCCTTAGGTCCTTCAATACAAATCTATGGTCACCTTCTGCTGGAAGTTGACCACAAGGTAGTGCTGGAGGACCTGGAGATTCCTTTGTTTTTGTTAACTGTCCTTGAGTTGATCTTGACTCATGGCAACTCTGTGGATGAGACATTTCCAAGACTCCCTGTTCTCTACTGCACTGCTTAGTTCCTGTGAACCTATACCTGTGACCTCCCTAATATAGTCCATCCATCTAGCATGTGTTCTTCCTCTCTTTATGCTTCCCTCCACCTTCCCTAGCATTATTGCTTTTTCCCCGTAAGTCCTCCCTTCTCATGATGTGACCAAAGTACGACAGCCTTAGTTTTGTCATCTTGACTTCCATGGAAATTTCTGACTTGATCTGCTCTAGGACCCATTTGTTTGTCTTTTTGGCTGCCCACAGGATCCTCGGTGTTTTTTTCCAGCACCACTTTGCAAATGAATGGATTTTCTCCCTATCTTCTTTCTTAACTGTCCAGCTCTCCCATCCGTACATGGTAATAGGGAATACAATGGCTTGTATGATTCTAACTTTTGTACTCAGTTGTATATCTTTGCATGTTAAGATCTTTTCTAGTTCTTTCATAACCATCCTCCCCATTCTTAATCTTCTTATGATTTCCTGGCTGCGGTCCCAGTTTCTATCAATGTTTGATCCCAGGTATGAGAATTCTTTTGCTATTTCTATTTCCGCCTTGTCTAGGTTGAATCTGTGTAGATTCTCCATGATCATTATTTTTTGTTTTCTTCATGTTCAGCAATAAGCCTGCCTTTGCACTTTCTTCTAAACAGAACATATTAATCAAATCCGTGAATATTTAAAAGTCAAAGATGTAAATATAAAGTGCTGACTGTATGATCTGATATGATATAATGAAAACCAGGATGGTGTAGTGGTTTGAGTATTGGAGTTCAACTCTGGAGACTCTGGAGATATGTGCTTGATTCTCTGCTGGGCCATGAAAAACCACTGGGTGACCTTGGGCAAGTCACACACTCTCAACCCCAGAAAACCTCATGATAGGGTCACCTTAGGTTCACCATAAGTTACTTGAAGATGCACGACAACAGCAAATCATTCAGATAGATTGATAGATGTATAGATTTACACACACACACACACACACACACACACACACACACACACATATATAATTCTGCATAGCATATTCTTTACCTGTCTGGAATCACTTATTTCCTCACAATTTTCCAGCAAAAATAAACAACAGATTTACTCTTTATCCTAACCGACAGGATAGACATATTAATACATGCAGGCTTTCCACTCGGCTTTGTCTCAGAAATATTTATCATTATAAAAGGCAAAAGATGACATTCCATAATGCTACCTCTTAGAGTAGTTAACACTGCAGGGAAGAGATCTGTCTTTGTCTTCAAACTCCATTACCATAAAAAAGCAGTAAATGAAGTATAGCACGTACACTCACAAACAACTAGTTTTGACCAGGAACAGATTTCCTCTTATGATTGCCAACTGACTTGCCATTTGCTTGCCAGCCACATAAATATGCAGTGTTGGTGCTTTCGTCAACTTTAGGGTATCCAGTTTTGTTAGATTGCCAATTTGGATATTTTTCCACTCAGTGGCTGGAATATTGTTGGTATCTCTCAAATATATATATATATATATATATATATATATATATATATATATATATATCCTTACACATGTGATTGTATGGTTTGGGCATTGCTCACGGTTTTGTAAGCTGGATGCAATCATGCCATGGGGGATAGGGGCTAAGTTATACTTGCCCCTTATCTGTGGCATAGGCGGGGGGAGATAGTCGGTTCAGTGAGCACCTCGGCACCCTCCTAAAGGGTGAAGATGGGTCTCTGGAATGGAGGTTTATGTCTTGAGACTAAACACGAAGGGAAAGAGACTTGCCTTGGGGCTGGCTTGAGATTCAAAACCTCACTTAAGTCTTGAGAGTTAAGTGGGGAAGTCTTGGGTTGGCCTTCTGGATGAGGGCCGGCCAGGGAGCAACCCAAAGTATGGATTGTCCTTGGGGCTCAGGTGTTTTTGCCCTTTTGGAAGCTGGGGAATTGGTCTTGGAGCAGACCATCCGCCAGCTGTTCCTGCACAAGGTTCTCCCCCCTGGGCTTGCAGTTCTCAAGAAATATAGTTAAATAGGTTAAATTTTAATAAAGTTGCCCATTTCATAACCCAGTTCTCTGTGTCTGGTCTCGTTATTTAATGAATGGTTCAGCAAATATGCAGTGTTGGTGCTTTTGTCAACTTTAGGGTATCCAGTTTTGTCAGATTGCCAATTTGGATTTTTTTTCCCACTCAGTGGCTGGAATATTGTTGGTATCATATATATATATATTATTATTATTATTATTAACCTTTATTTATAAAGCGCTGTAAGTTTAATATACAGTGGTACCCCGGGATACGAATTACCCAGCTTACGAATTTTTCGGGATACGAAAAAATCCCATAGGGATTTATTGTTTCGGCTTACGAAGGTTTTTTCGGGTTACGAAAAAACCCCGGCGCTGTTTTAAATGGAGCCGCGGCAGAGCCGCGGCTTTTTTTCCATTAGCGCCTATGGCAATTCGGGTTACGAAGGTTTTTCGGGTTACGAAATTAGCCGCGGAACGAATTAATTTCGTAACCCGAGGGAGCACTGTATATATACACACACACACACACGCATCCACACACGCATCCACACACGCACACACGCACCCACACATATAGTTTCCTTACACATGTGATTGTATGATTTGGGCATTGTTCATGGTTTTGTAAGCTGGATGTAATCATGTCATGTGGGCCTAACGCTAGTTTGTTCTGACTAGATCTGTTGGATCAGTTGTATTTACCTATGCACTGACTCATCATTCCACAGTTGATTCAGTGAGTCTATTGTAATTGGGATTAACTGGATGCATTCTAGCCATGCTTTTGCAGATTCAATCATAATGCATAACTATTTGTCAGGGTTTTCAATGTTGGTTGTTGTTGTGTGTCTCCAAATCATTTTTGACTTATGGCGACCCTATGGTGAACCTATAATGGGTTTTGGGGGGCAAGATTTGTTCAGATGAGGTTTGCCATTGCTTTCCCCTGAGCCTGAGAGCATGTGACTTGCCCAAGGTCACCTGATGGGTTTCATGGCTGAGCAGGGAATCAAACCCTGGTCTCCAGAGTCGTAGTCCAACACTCAAACCACTATGCCATTTTGGACTTAAACTCCCCCAATTTCTCACTGTTGACTAAGTTGGCTAGGGTTTCTACAAGCTGCAGTTCAAAATATGTGGAAGATCCAAATTTGAGAATCACCGCTCTGGAGAAAGGTTCTCACCTTTGGTCCTCCAGCATTGGCCATACTGGCTGTGACATTTTGAGGCCCAAAGGTTGAGAACCTAGACTCACTTTTTCCGCCTTGCTTTCCCCCATGTCCCTTAATTCCACTCTTCTCCTTTTATGCTGTTGTAATGTAATGGATGTCCTTGGTGTTATTGGTTTTAATGGTTTTAAAAGGTGATTGAATGATGGATATTTTTATCGCTTGTATTTTATTGTTTAATGTGGGGGGATTTCTTTTATTGGATTTTGCTGTTTTCGTATTTTAACTGATTGTAAACCGCTGTGATCATTGGAATAGCGGTATATAAATAAAGATTCATTCATTCATTCATCTTCTAACCTGCTTTATGCCCAGAAAAGTTTTTTTTTTCCTAAACAAGAAGTGATTGGAAATCACCAGGGAACAGATGAACCTAAGAATCAAATTAGGTCAGACCAAAGACCTATCTAATCCAACATTCTGTTCAAAAGATGAAAAGCCCACCATCAGGACATTAATGCAACAGGCCCCATCCCATCTTGTACCATAACAACAAATGTGCAGCAGGGTGCTATAGTATTCATGTCTTGCTGGTTGGATCCCCAAAATCATCTGGTTGGCCATTGTGGGAACAAAGTTCTGGAGTATATAAAACATGGTTTAACCTAGGACACCTTTCCCCTCTTCTTGTACTTTTCTAAGTGTCATTCATACTGATGGATTATGTATAGTAGTAGTAGTAGTAGTAGTAGTAATATAAATCCCAATCCAGATCAGGTAATTTGCATTGGGTAATCAGGAATCATGAGTAAATTGGATGTGCATCAGAGTATGGAAGTCATCTATTACTTTCAACTGGAAGCCCATTTAGATGTGCACTGAAATGTGCATTCCCATCTACATTTGGATGGGGATGTGCATTCGGATGCATGCCCCACTGGACCCAGTTGGAAGCCATCCAATTTGGATAGACAACTTCTGCATTCAGATGTGCATCTGACTGAGATTCATGGTTCCTGATACACACAAAAGTCTACTTCAGCATGCAGTCCACTATCCCTGGATGGAGCCAAAGATAGGTAGATAGACAGTTAGATAGATAGATTTGTGATTGATTGAACACTTCCCAATGCATTCATTTATTTACATTTCTTTAGCGCTCACAAAATCCATAATGCCATTCTGCAAGAGTTGCTATATAATAGACAGTAGCAGCTGTTATGGTCTATTGTGTAAATAAGTAATTATGGAATTTACAGACGATCATGTAAATATGTAATTATGGACTTTTTAAAATGTGCATTATTCTCTCCATGTATTATTTACTCAGCTTGCAACAGTTCCTTGGGATGGAACTCATCCAGCCTGTTTGGGTAAACATATCATGATGAACATTTTTGAGATATGCATTATTTGTTCCATAGTTCTGCTCTTAATACATGAATCAGGGGCATTTTTAAGTGGGCGACACATACACAATTACTCTGTCAAGACCCTAGCTCCCGTCATTACAGGAGAAATGGAATCCCATCTAACAATAGCAGATTCCTTCTGTGAGTGGGGATATTTATTAAGCCATAATGGTACCATTCACATACAATAAGGAAGTATCAATATGGGCTGAAGGATCCCAAAGTACATAGAAATAAAAAATGCTTTTAAGGAGCATTGCTCTCCAAAGGTGAAGAACTGAAAACAGCCCAATGAAAACAGTGTTTAATGGGACAGAATGAAATACCCTCCAGCTTGCCCTTTCAAGAAGACTTGGACAAAAGCAAACTACTGCAGGCTTTCCTAGCTTGTGTGTTCTTCCTCATTAATATATTTGGTCATCTTGACCACACTCTGATGTTACTCAGCCACACATGTCCTGGTTTTCATCTGTAAAATGTTGGAGGGTAGAATGCTGACTGTCTGTTAGAGAGTGAGGAAAGGATTGGAGTATGCTAGGAAACAGCACAACTGGCTGGATGGCACACTGAATAGGAGCACTTTATGCTGCACCTTTTTTTAGAAAGTAATATCTATCCTGCACAGATTTTCATGGGGTTTTGTAGACTGTAGAACATATTTGCGCTAAATATGTGACAGCACATACTGATCTATCAGTCACCAAATATTTTGCTTATGTGGTAACAGTTCAATCTAGAGGCCCAAACATTCAAATTCTTATTATCCAAATGTACCTCTCTTTAATTACAGAGGCCTGCAAAATTTAGGGTCAAAATTATCTTTCAGCATGGCATAATGGTTTGAGTATTGGATTAGGTCTCTGGAGACCAGGTCTTGATTCGACTGGGAAATCGACTGGGTGAACCTGGGTAAGTCACACTCTCTCAGCCTCAGAGGAAGGCAATGGAAAACCTCCTCTGAAGAAACTGACCAAGAACAGCCCATGATAGGTTTGCCTTAAGTCAGAAATGACTTGAAGATCCACAAAACACACACACACAGACATGCTGATTTTATACCCTTATACCAGAAAGGCCACTGAATAGCAAAGAAGTCAGGTCTATGCTGGTTCAACAGGTCTTCATTTGAGCCATTAATATGACACCTCTTGATTGGAGTTATCAGCTGTTGTCAGAGTTCAACTTCAAGTCTGCTGGGAGCTGCCAGAAGCTCTTTTTCCGTGAACAGCAGCAACAAAGAACTGGGAATACATAACTGCATGAAACCCAAGTTGCCCAAGACACTGTCCTCTCCTTTGATCAGCTTCTCCTCATTGCAACTGGCTACTACTCTTCCTTCTCTCTATAAAACATCTCTTTGTGCCAGGATCTTGTCTATCTGTAAGAGTACATCAATCTTGGCTTTCTGGCCAGGTGTTATTTACTCTTAATCTCTCCTATAGAAGAGAAACATTGTCAGTTCAAGACTGGGACGCATCAGGGAAAAAGGAGGTTAGCAAGGTATTATGATGGTTGGCATTGCTGGAGCTAGGCATCCAGCCAAAACAGAAAGAAAGAAAGAAAGAAAGAAAGAAAGAAAGAAAGAAAGATCCACAGTCACTTGACAATTGCAGTTAGTTATGTGTGAAGCAGGCATGCCAATCTGAAAACTCTGTCCGCATTTTTGTGTGAATAATTGCAGAGCCATTTTTGAGGTGGGATTATGGGCAAGAAGCCCCCAGGGGCCATCGCTGCCCATGCAGTAAATCCTCATTCTATGCAGAGTTAATGAGAAAGAGAGTTTCTCATAATTTGTCCTGGGTTTTGTCACTTGTTTCTCACACACTGAGCTGAGGATGGGTTGCTTGCATGCAATCATAATAAAAAAGCAAGTTCTAGTTTGATGTTGGGGAGGGCGGGAGAGGTATGTTTGGGGTCCAACATTATGGTCACACCAGAATTAAGACTTTTCAATATGTATTAATAGCTCCCACCCAAAGTTTTGTACTAGCTCATGGACCGTGCAAATTCCTTAATGTATCTGCTGCGTTCTCTGTTATGGCAGAGTAAACCTGATTATTCGGGCTCACAGAGCTCTCCAAAAGAAGGCCAAAGTGAATGTGTTTGATTTTGTTTCATGTTCTGCATCCAGAAGATTACAGTATTTGGGATCATGAGTGGCACCTAATTATGATCAAGGGAGTGGATCATCGCCCTGTTATTGTGTCTGCAAAGACCATGGGTTTTGACTGTTTGGCTACTACCAGAGACAAAGAGGCAGACACTATACTCGGAGGCAAGGATATGTTGTCATACTCCCTTTGATATAAAAAAAATAGTTGAACTGAAAGATTATAAACTGAAGCAGGGAAATATCTCCACTCCAGGATGAAAAGTAGAGCAAAACCATTTCACAACAATTGTCAAAGGCAATGTATTTATATTATGTGCCTTCACGTTGACTGTAATGTATGCTGACCCTTATCTATGGATTTTCTTGGCAAGATTTATTAAGATGAGGTTTGCCATTGCCTTCCTTTTAGGCTGACAGAATGTGTCTGGCCCAAGGAAGATTTCCAAGGCTGAGTGCGTATTTGAACTCTGGTTTTGTAGACACTGGGCCTAGCACTCAAACCACTACACCATGCCGGCTCATACAGTCCAAGAAGTTATGCTGCCCTGAGTTTGTAAGACCTTAGCAAGGCTATTAAAATAGGGTTTGCTGAAACTTTTCTAAATTGAAGAATTTTGGTTAAATAATTATTGTTTTTGTTAATTAAGCTGTAGAAAAAAGGAGAAAAATTGGCTTATAAAAGATGGATTAGTGGTAGAGGCATAATTGAACGTTATAGAGTAGTGAGGGAAGTCAACAGGCTTGGGAGAAGGGGATGAGGGAGGACATAGTGGCTTTGTGTACATATGTTTCTTGTTCAATTTTTATATTCATCTTCATCTTCTATTACCATGTAGAGAGATCTTGTAGCACCTTTGAGATTAACTGAAAGAAAGAAGTTGGCAGCATGAGCTTAATAGACTTAAGTCTATGAAAGTCTATGCTGCCAACTTTTTTCTTTCCGTTAGTCTCAAAGGTGCTACATGATCTCTATACATGCTGATTCTACAGACTAACCTAACTATATCTTTGAACTCCTTTTACCGTGTAAGTCTGATTGTATTTTTTGTAAAAAATTTTGTAAATTTTATTTTGTAATAAAATTTATTAATATTTTTTAAAAAATAGTGTCTCCTGGAGGTCTCTCATCCACAGGGTCACAAGATGTCGAAGTTGACATAACAATCATCAACAACAGCAAAATGTGAAAGGCAAAGGTGATGGCAAGTGGGCCATCATTCTCCCTGGATGACTACTAAAGAACACACATTTTCTCATCCTCAGCAAGAAAGGAATTGAGAAAATGGTCAGCCGCCCATGATTTTTTATAATTCTGGATGTTTTGTGATTATTATTTTTTAATTAAAAAATAGGTTGCTTTAAAAAATGTTTTTTATTATTATTGTGGCATCATTGTCACAAGCACAAATGCCCCTAAAACCCACCAGCAGTGTTCCTTGCTTCTGTTCATCACACTGCAGCTTGTTGGCAGAGAGGGCTGGATGTATAATACTTCTGTGCCTCAACAAAGGAGCAAAGATAACAAAATGGGATCCTATTAGTAGTCCAAAGTAGAGTAGATCCATTTAATCATTTCCTGAATACTAAGTGAACATGTAGATAAATCCAATGGCTCTACTCTAAGCAGCACTAACAACAGAATTTAGGAAAAACAGTGAATTTAGGCCAACACTGTATTTTCTGAAGGGGGGGTGATATTGGGTTTTCTATTATACTATTGGCGTTTGGGTAGAAAATATTGTTTTACACAGCAGTGCAAAACTCATTTGCTCAGCATGGCTGCCTGACTTTTCAGATGGGTTTTAGAGGGTCAGACTGGAAGATGGCGCATAGCTACAACATTGTAGATACATGTGTTATGAAGCATCTCATCCATTATTTTACCATTTGGTATGACTAGAAGGGATGCATCAGCTGTCACTATTGTGCAGGGATGTAAGACTTCACTAAATTTCTTCTCAAAGCAATTTTCTTTCTGCTGCAAGAAAGTCTTAAAAAAACAACAACAACCACACACCATTTTGGTATGCTGTTTGTAATTTTGCCTTATTCTGTGCAAAATTCACAAATGGTTGTTTTGTGCAGATAACAGCATTTTCTGTGCAGGAAAAGGGATTTTCTGCATAGTAAATGATATTTCAACACATAAATATTAATTCCTGAACAGAAAATGCTGTTTTCTATGCAAATCAACCATGAGTGAATTTTGCACAGAATAAATCTTGAACTGCAAAGATTCTCATTTGCTCCATCTTTTTCAACACTTGTAATCCATGTTTTCAAACATTTTTCAAATATTCTTTCCATCTCTATCATTGTAATGTTCTATAAGCCAATAACCTAGGGAATGCAAAGAAATTAAAATGAGGAAGCTAGGATTCCTTTTGTAGGGAATGCCCACACGACACTGAATGAACCTGGCACAGAAGGAGGAAAACATTTTTAGCAGTTTAAGCATGAGGCATACCCTATGGAGTTTGTTCACTGGGTTTTCTCCCAAAGGCATTACACCACAGCTTTCCATGTAAGCACAAGGTCATGCTGGATACAAGTTGTCACACTATATTGGTAATGCATGAAAATCTCATTTTGTTCAGCACTCCAAAAAATATATTCATGTCATAATACCTTACTGTCCACTTATTGTCTGAGAGATCCTGGCTATTACATATGCAGCATGTGTGAAAACTAATCCAGCAATGGTTCTGAGATCTGTTTCTTTTCCCTCTGTACACATATTAACTCCCATTAGCTGGAGTTTTGCATGGAATTGTGAATATTCCGCTTTAGACTTGCTGCCAAAATCAGAGAGAGAGAGAGAGAGAGAGAATATATTCGGGTTGAATATATAGATCTTTAAAATTCCTTTTTACTGAGTCACACCCTTGGTCCATAAAATCCCGCTCTGTTCCTTTGGAAAGTGACAAGCAATGTAAACTTTTCAGATTCCTTCTTTAGCTTCAGCCCTGACTACATCACAAAAGAAATGGGGACTCAAGGTTTCAGTGAGGACGAAGCTTGCTCCCAACAGAATGTCTTGGGGTGCCAATTGAAGAGACAGCAGTTATAATAGTTTGATAGCAATATTAGAATCATAGAGTCAGAGTCTGATAGCTATATCAGAATCATAGAGTTATTAAGTGGGAAAGGACTAAAAAAAACCATCCACTACAGCTCCCCTCCATGGATGACTGATGAGAGATGGCCATCTAATCTCTGGCCTGTTACAAAGAGGAGGAGGCTCAGCCAGGTCCTAGTGCTGATGGGATTCCTCTGGTGGCACAGAAGCCTAGTGGTGACTCTGGGGAGGAACCAGGCCTGGAGGTTCCCTCCTTTAAACAATGCAGGGCTGAGAGTGCTGGCAGACGCAGGTCCAGGAGGATTGCTGAGAGACAGTTGGCAAACAAGCCTCAGCTGGCACCGAGGAGAGAATCTCCTACTTAAGAAGCAGGGAGACACCAATTCAGTGCTAGAGTTTATTGCATGATCCTTTGGTGTGATTGCTGCCTGCACTGGCTCCCTGTATTTTGACTCCTTGTTGCCTTGACTCTTGACCTTGGAATGGACAGGACTCTTGCTGCTTCTGGCTGCCCTGACCCTGGACTGGACTCTGATCTCTGCTTTCCTGACTTTGGCTCTGACTTTTGGCTTGCACCTTAACTATCACTCCTTGCAGGTTTGTGGACTGTTCCCAGTTGCTTGCTAATTACCTAGCTGAGCCATCCTTATCGGTGTTGTTTGTGTGTGTTGGCTGCAGTCCAGGACAATCATCCACCTGACTACCTTTCAGATATTTAAAGACAGTAATCATACTACTTCACAATCTTCTCTTCTCCAGGCTGAACATACCCAGCTCCCTCAACCATAGCTTATAAGGCTTATTTTCCAGACTTTTCACCATCTTGGTTGCACTCCTTCACATTAAAAAGTACTTATTCCTGTGTGAACCAACCTAGACCTTAAGATCACTTTCAGGGGTCTACTCTTTCAGGAATACAGTAGAGAGATTGTTGTTGTTTGTGTGCCTCCAAGTCATTTCAAAATATTTGTGCTGGGGGGAAGGATCCTGCAAAGCAATATGAAACTGCAATGGGATGAGAAGGCTGGTGGGTTGCTGTTGTTGTTGCTGCTGCTGCTGCTGCTGTGTGCCTTCAAGTAATTTCTACCTATGCTGACCCTAAGGCATGGGGTTTTCTAAGTAAGATTTGTTCAGAGGAGGTTTTCCATTGCCTTCCCCAAGAATGTGACTCGCGCAAGATCACCCAGTGGATTTACCTGTCTTTTATTACCATGGTCCCCAGATGGGCAAGAAGAGGAGTGTCCTTTGCCTGCATTGAGATTCCCTTCAGAACTGCTGAACTACAACAGAAACAACTTCTGATACAAAACGTAGGCTTGTGACTCCAATACAGTCAGTCACCTTTCTATTCCTGTATGATTTGAAAACTTGCATGATTCATTTTGGTTGGCCAATAAAGGTACCACCCTTTTGTGGATTTTGTATTTTGCTGACATGGCTACCCTGAATGTTTCAAGAATCTTATACAGTAGTGCAGAAGAATCTGCCTCTTTTACATTTGCCTGAGGTTTAATTGAGTGAGGCTTCCACAGCATTTTATCTTCAGACCAAGGATGGTTCTGGCTAAATTTCTGCCTGAGATAGCTGATAAATGTTTTTTTTTCCTGCTATGAAAAAAAGGGGACAATTTTGTGGCTTCCCTATGAAAACAACAAAAAAGGCATTACTTTTTTGCCTTTTGGCTAAGATGAAGAGTGTGTGTGACACTAAGTTTTAGTCCAGCATTCCACACATTTCTGCTTCCATAATGGGAAAAATCTTTGTTGCACACATATTTCTTGTGTGGCTGTTAAAAGGCACAGGAGCCTTTGGCACAAAATATCTGAGATTTCCATTTGTCATGCATCCAGTAAAATGCAAAAGTCCTGCACAGAAATTGAAACAAAATCCTCTCAGAGTCACAAGGGTCATAAGCCACCTGGGTAATATTGCTTCCTGTTTCCGATCTGTGCAATAATTCTTTGCATCAGGTTTCCTGGTGATGCTGCTATTTTGAGAGCCTCTTTTTCTATTGGTTCTTGTGGGGTTCCATCATCTTATATCAAGGTATGTAATGTCAGAGAGGATGGCAGTTCCTCTCTGACCCAGGGGATAAGGTGTCACATTGAATTAATGAAAGCATACTTGGAATACCTCTGGCCATGTTTCACCTGTACAATTTCCAAATGCAAGTGAAAATATCAAAGGAGCAAGGAAAATAATGTAGAAACCCAGCCCCTTGGAATGCAGATCACTTCAGCACTGAGTTGAGTTTATGGACTTTTAATTAAATACATAATTTAGCTACTCCAGTGAGCAAAGGACTCCTCCTTCTCCTCATGCCTTATATTCACATCAGGTTTGCAAAATAGGTCTGGCAGTGGCAGAGCAACTAGTCCAAGATCACCCAATACATTCCAAAGTTCAATGGGGACTTGAACCCATATCTGAAAGGTCCTGGGCCAGAACTCTAACCCCCCCCCCCAACATATATTTGTTTTCTTAAAGAATAATTGGTGGTAAAATAAACAGGAAACAGGAGACCCATGAGTAACATAACCCAAATTAGGAGATCAAATTAGGAGAGGTAGCCAATATCCCAAAGGGCGAGATCAGAATTCAAAATGACAGATTGGAGAGCTGGGCCCAAACTAACAAAATGAAATTTAGCAGGCAGAAATGTAAGGTGATAGGCAGAAAAAAAATGAAATCCACAGATATAGGATGGGTGATAAAGGGTATGCACAGATTTAGGACGGTTTGATAACATTACATGGGAAAGGGAACTAGGAGTCTAAGTACACCACAAGCTGAACCTGAGTCAACAGTGTGATGCAACAGCTTAAAAAGCCAATGCAATTATAGGCTGCAGCAATAGAAATATAGTGTCTAGATTGAGGGAAGTAATAGTACCACTCTATTCTGTTTTGGTTAGGCCTCACCTAGAATACTGTGTCTAGTTTTGGGCACCACAGTTCAAGAAGAATATTGACAAGCAGGAGCATATTCAGAGGAGGGCAACCAAAATGGTGAAGGGTCTGGAAACCATTCCCTATGAGGAGAGACCTAGGGAGCTGGGTATGTTTAGCCTGGAGAAGAGAAGATTAAGGGATGACATGATAGCCCTGTTTAAATATTTGAAAGAAATTCATATTGAGGAAAGAACAAAGTTATTTTCTGCTGTTCCAGAGACTAGGACATGGCACAATGGATGCAAACTACAGGAAAAGAGATTCCACTTCAACACTGGGAAGAACGTCCTGGTGGTAAGAGCTATTCAGCAGTGGAATACGGTGCCTCGGAGTGTGGTGAAGGCTCCTTCTTTGAAGGTTTTTAAATAGAGGCTGGATGGATATCTGTTGGGAATGCTTTGATTGTGTCTTTCTGCATGGCAGGGGCTGAACTGGAGGGCCCTTGCGGTCTCTTCCCACTCTATGATTCAATTATTTAAGTCCTCTCAATACCAAACCCAACTAAACAAGTTGAATTAAACAAATCAGTATAATAGATGATCAACTACTATGTCACAATGCATCATTTCATAAACCTGTATGAGCAGCTGGTGAGAAAATGTATTTTTGTTTCAATTGGCATAAGAAATAAAGGGAAACCATGTTGCTTAAAAAAGAAAACCTTCATGGTTTCCATTATTCTTAACACTTTTTACTTGGCAAGTTACTTTTCCCATTAATACTGTATTCCATAATTTGTTTTTACATTCCACAGCTGAAAACGTCACTGTGCTATTTCGTTTTTTAGCAATTACTGTTCATGCAGACAAAGTGATGAAAGAAATCAGGAGCTGATATGACAAGATGGAGTTATTGCCCTTAAACAGTAAAAATAAACCCAATGCTATAACACCATGTAGAGTTTTTGAAAAAATGGATGCAGGGAGTTTAGATTTGGAAAGGAATGTAGCTCCAGACACCCATCCACCCCAAATCTGAGCAGCTAATAAGCAATGGATCTGATGCATAACTTCAGCTGGATACCAAGAAGACACCCTTATAATTTGCACAATGTCAAAATGGGGCTTAAATACCAGATCCTGTCTGATCTTGGAAGCTCAAGAGGGTCACCTCTGGCTAGTACTTGGATGGGAAAAAAGAGGACCAAAATAATTACCATCTAGTCAGCCTGACATCAATGCCTAGAAAGATTCTAGAGCAGATCATGAAACAGACAGTCCGTAAGCAATTAGAAAATCAACATGGGTTTCTCAAAAACAAGTCATGCCAAACTAATGTTATCTCTCATATATATATATATATATATATATATATATAGTCACAAGTTTGGTAGACGAAGGGAATGCCTTGGATGTCGTGTATCTTGATTTCAGTAAGGCCTTTGACAAGGTCCCCCATGATATTTTTGCCAAAAAAAAAAAAAAGCTAGTAAAATGAAGGGTAGATAACATGACTGTTAGATGGATCTGTAGTTGGTTGACAGACTGAACCCAAAGGGATAGGTTCCCCTTAGGTTAGTCATACATCAGAAATTATTTGAAGACCCACAACAACAACAACAACAACAACGAAGCTTTAACATAGTTAAAAACACAAGTCCTAAGCTTTTAAAACTTAGGGCATAAAAGAGAGAGGGAGTCTTACAATAAAGGTAAAAGAGCTTATCTGTAAGTTATTTCATAATTTTAAAATAAAAACATGAACTGGGATTAATTTTCATTAATTCCTAATCTGGATGGATGCTTTTGGTTTGAAGGTGCTGGTGACAGCAGCAACATCATATCAGCAGGTTTGAAAAAGCTACTTTGGGGACTAAAATTTTCCAAATCCCTAGTCTATTACCTGGAGGAAGTCTTCTCAGACAAGGAAGGGGCAGAGGAGAGCCAAGACAATAGACTTCAGTCAGAGCGAGAAGAAACTAGCAGCTCTGTCATTACATTGGCTGAAGGAGAGCCCAAAACATCCCATACAGCTTC
This sequence comes from Sceloporus undulatus, assembly GCF_019175285.1. Classification (NCBI taxonomy): domain Eukaryota; kingdom Metazoa; phylum Chordata; class Lepidosauria; order Squamata; family Phrynosomatidae; genus Sceloporus; species Sceloporus undulatus. The sequence continues at coordinate 12,731,717 of NC_056522.1, forward strand.
TGAAGATCTTGGAGAAGATACGGAGGCACTTCTTCTTCTGGAGTGTCTTACATTAAAAGGAGGCCACCAGGCTTACTGGGCAGGCTGTGTTGCCTCCAGGAGGCCCGCACCGCCATGGTCTCTCTCTTCCGGGCCCCAGAATAAATAATAATAAATAATTTTTTAAATTTTTATCCCGCTTTTTGCCAAGCAATCAAAGTGGCGTATAACTGACTAAAATACTGTATATCCATATATACATAGTATCCCCCCTTAAAACAAGATTAAATAGTATAAAACTAATACTAACATTTTAATCCAAACAATAACCATGGGCAGAGTTCGATAAATGGGGAAGTCTTTTTCGTGGCCAAGTATTTTATTCCAGGAAAGCCTGCCGGAAGAGATCCATCTTAATGGCTTTTTTGTAGCTCTCTAGATTGATAATTTGATGGATCTCGTCCGGCAGGCCATTCCATAAATTGGCAGCGGCTGCAGAAAATGTCCTCTGCGAGGTTGCCATCAGTCTGGTCTTCAAGGACTGTAATAAATTCCTCCCGTAGGACCTGAGTGTACGGGGCAGATTATATGGAAGCAGGTGATCCCTTAAATAAATTGGGCCTGAACCATGTAAGGCTTTAACAGTTATAACCAACACCTTGTACTGTCATTGGAAACTAATTGGCAGCCAATGGAGTGATTTCAGTAGTGGTGTTATATGATCACTCTTGGTTGCGCCTGTGATCAGTCTGGCTGCCATATTCTGTACTAATTGGAGTTTCCAGACTAGACACAAGGGTAGCCCCATGTAAAGCGCGTTGCAAAAATCGAGTCTTGAAGTTACCAGTGTGTGTACTACAGTTTTGAGATCCCTGGTTCCAGGAAAGGGTGCAGCTGGCGTACCAGCCAAAGCTGATAACAAGAGCTCTTGACTGTCGCATTCACCTGATTCCTCATCTGAAGCAACGGGTCAAGAAGTACTCCCAGATTTTGAAGACAGTCCTTTGAGGAGAGCGTGAACCCCTCTAGGACTGGAGGTTGCAACACAAAACCTGGTTTGGGGGTCCCTACCACAAGTACCTCCATTTTGACTGGATTCAACATGAGCTTGTTTTCCCTCATCCAATCCATTACTGCCTGAAGACACTGGTTGAGGGGAGAGATGCCATCTGTCATTGTCGCTGATGACCAGGACATGGAGAAATATACTGATAACACCCGGTCCCATATCAGCGGGTAATATGGCATGCCTTGCTGGGCAAACAGGCCCGTGATTGGCTGCCAGAGGAAGAAGGGGAGGGACCTCCACCTCCTGACGGGATGCTCAGGGAGTTGGGAGGACACTCTCCATGGTCGCCCCAGTCCTCCAGGCAGGTGATTGGTTGGCTGGCCTGGGGGTGGGGCTCCCTCCCTCCCAGCTCCTCCTTTTGCTTGGCCTATATATAATAATATATATAATAAATTTTTATTTATATTTCCCGCCTCTCCTGATGGATTGAGGTGGGATTACAGTCAGGTAATACAATTACAACAATAGTTCTAATGATCAAGTTAAAATCACAATATAAACCATACATTCTCTAAAAGCAATTCTCTAAAAACAGATATTATAAAAACAGTTAATACAATATAAATTCTCAAATTAACATCCCAGAGTATACTTCTGTTTGAGAGATAGAGGTGTTCATCAGTCTATAAGAGATCAGGGGGGTATGCTTGCTGGAATAAGTAAGTTTTCAGCTCCTCCTTAAAGGCCTCCAAGGTGGAAATGAATCAAAGTTCTTCCAGAAGGCTGTTCCAGAGTGTAGGGGCTGTTGCCGAATATGCTCTATGGTGAGTAGTTGTTAATCTCACTTTAGGGTGATCAAGTAAGTTCTTCCCACTTGTTCTGAGAGTGCGGGCCGGATTATGTCAGGAGAGGCGTTCCCTCAAGTAACTTGGGCCCAAGCCATGTAGGGCTTTAAAGGTAATCACCAACACTTTGTATTGGGCCCGGAAGCTAATTGGCAGCCAGTGTAAATATTTTCTATTTTTTTTATTTTCTAAAAAATATTTACAAAACACAAGGACATAACATACATAACATACAAATTACATAAACACTTAAAGACTTAAAGACCTTACAGCCAGTGTAAAGATTTTAACACAGGTGTTATGTGATCTGACCTTGAGGTCCCAGTGATCACTCTGGCTGCTGCATTTTGAACTAGTTGAAGCTTCCAAACTTGGTACAAAGGTAGCCCCACGGAGAGCGCATTACAGAAATCTAAGCGAGAGATTACCAGTGCGTGTTCTACTGTTTCAAGGTCCTTTCAATCCAGGTAGGGGTGCAGTTGGCGTATCAGCCGAAGCTGGTACCAAGCACTCCTGGCCATGGCATCCACTTGAGATGATAACTGTAGAGATGAGTCCAGGAGTACTCCCAAACTGCGAACTTTGTCCTTTGGGGAAGTGTGACCCCATCCAGGACTGGATGGCAAATCTTCCTGCCTGGACTTGGGGTACCTATCACGAGTACCTCTGTTTTCTCTGGATTCAACCTGAGTTTGTTTTCCCTCATCCAGCCCATTACTGACCCTAGGCAGGCATCCGGAGGAGAGAGGCCACATGGCTCTCAGTGGCAGCACCATTATTGCTTGGCTCTCCCACCCTCCCTCCCTACGTTTGTGGTATTTCCTGTCGCAACTGTGGGGGTGGAAGCATAGGTCATGGATCTGGTGGGCGTGGTTTCCAGGGCTGTGCAGCAGTGGATCGGGAGTCCTTTGGGACCCGGGTGCACTGAGGGCATGCGTTGTGGCCATTGCAGGGGCTACATCATGGTAGCACCTCCTGGTGACTAGGGGGCTTGAGTGAGAACATGTGATCGATTGGCTGCATGTCTATGAGATGGCATTCTCTTAGCCCCTAGGTCATCCCGAAGTCTGGCTGTGACCAGACATTTCGGTTAATTGAACAACCAGGGGGGTTGTTCAATATTCCAGATCCTGACTTCATGCTTTGGGCTAATGAGAGCCAGCTAGAAGTAGTGGTTTGAATGTTGTTCTAGAATTCTGAAGACCCAGGTTCAAATCCCCATTCAGCCATGAAAACCCACTAGGGGTGCATCCACACTGCAGAAATAATCCAGTTTGACACCATTTTAACTGCCATGGCTCAATTCTGGCAACTGTAGTTTTGTGACATATTTATCGTTCTCTGTCAGAGCACTCTGGTACCACAACAAACTACAATTCCCAGAATTCCATACCATTGAGCAATGCCAGTTAAACTGGCTTCAAACTGGATTATTTATGTAGTGCGAAGGCAGTCTAGGTGATTTGGGGCAAATCACAGTCTCTTAACCTCAGAAAGAAGCAAGACTAAATCCGCTTTGAACAAATCCTGCCAAGAAAACCCTGTGATAGGTTTGTCTTAGGGTTTCCACAAGTCAGAAATGAGTTGAAGGCACATGCACACAAAACCCAACAACAGTAAATTAGCTCAGATAAGCCCAGCCTTGATATTCCTTTTATGACCATGTCTGATGTGTCTTGCTTTCTAGATCTCTGAACTTCAGGGTATGCATTGAAGTAACAATTATTGGTGACTCCTTTTTTTTCCCCTTTGGTCACTTCTCAGGACTGCTTTTCATGTTTGGACCTCAGACTGGCGAAACCATACTTCTGCCTCTGCTGACAACCTATATATGAGTTTGGAATGGCCTGGTTTCGCCACCATCTTCCTGTGGACTGTAGGGTCACTTACCTGGGTACTTGCCAGCATTAAACAAGACACCAACACCAAAGCCATTGTGACTGAGGGATTCTGGGAATTATAATCTAGACTATAACTTTTTCAATTTGTATAAATCAAGAATGGGTGAAAAATCCTAAGGTCTATTTTATGAAGCCATCATTGTAGGTTTTCACAATAAGTGAAAAATAAAAAGTCTTCTCGGTTGTATTATCCTGTGTTACCCAATTGCTATTTTATAACAATAACCATACATTAATTATGCCAATTTTCCCCCCATGATGACAGATTATGGTGAGCAATTCATCATTGTAACGTATTAATCGTGAGTATTAGTTTTTAAATGGAAGAATCACATCTGTAACATGCTTGTCATATTAGTGAAAATTACCACAATGATGAAAAATAACCACCCAGCTTGTACATGCATTAGCAAAACAAGAAAGGGGGTAGAGAGTCATGATTTCCTATCTATCTCAGTTTTCTGTAACCAGAGATTACTAAAAGAATGAGAAACAATTATCGCTCAAGAAGTGGCGCACTGGGACAAAGTGAGGACTGTCTGCTCAATAACCTTCGTGAAGAGAGAGTGTTGAATTTTCACTAGTAATGCTAACATATAGTGCTGTGCTTAAGCAGGAATGGGCAAACTGGTTCTCTCAGTTGTTTGGAATGACAGGTCTCATAAGCCTGCATAAACAGAGCCAGAGGTCAGAGATTCTGGGAACTGAAGATCACAAGCTAAACATGAGTGAACAGTGAGGTGCTGCAGCCAAAAAGGCCAGTACAATTCTAGGCTGCATCAATAGGAGTATAGTGTCTAGATCGAGGAAAGTAATACTAACACTCTATTCTGCTTTGGTCAGATCTCACCTGAAATATTGGCCTCATTTACAAAAAAAAGTGGTTTGTGATCCAAATCAATGGATCGATTCCCACTACATTTGCCCCAATCTCATTTTTTCCCTGTAAAAGAACCCACTTGTGGTTCACATTCACGAATGAATTGGTTCAAAATAGACTCGCTCCAGCCGGCTGAAGGGCAAATTTAAATCAATTCCAATCTGCATCTGGTTCACACTTGGTTCACAGAATCAATTTATCAAAAAAGATGCAGAAACCATCACCGTCAAAAAGATGTGGGTTAGCGCATGGCCCTCCCTCTCCGAATCACTTCAGCGAATAGATTCAAGTGGGAACCAGGGTCATCTGAGTTGGCTCAAACTGATTTGTGATCTGGTTTAAAAGGTATCGGGAATCAGGCCATTGTGTCCAGTCTGGACGCCACAGATCAGTAAGGATGTTGACAAGCTGCAGCATGTCCAGAGGAGGGCAAGCAAAATCTTGAAAGCTCTGGAAACCAAGCCTTATGAGGGAGAAGAATATATTTGGCTTGGGAAAGAGAAAACAGAGAGGTGATGTAATAATTGTCTTTAAAGATCTGAAGGGATGTCATGTAGAAGATGGAGTGAACTTGTTTTTTGTTGCTCCAGAGACATAGAACATGAACCAATTGATTCAAATGACAAGAAAAGAGATGCCACCTAAGCATTATTGTGTGACCAAGTTCTCTCTGACTTATGGCAACCTTAAGGCAACACTATCACAGGGTTTTCTGGGGCTGGAAGTGTGTGAATCATCCAAGGTCACTCAGGGGGTTTCTATGGCTGAGTGGGGAATTGAACTCTGATCCCCAGAGTCATAGACCAACACTCAAACCACTATATCATGCTGTATCACTACACTGGTTCTCTCACCTAAACATTAGGAAGAACATTTTTACTATAACATCCAAAATCCACAAAACAGTGATACTTTTATTGGGGCAGCTCAAGCTTTTTGCATTGTCTACTGCAGATGTGTAGTTGCAACCCAATATCCAAGCCCATTTTTCTCCAGCCCTGATTCACCAACCTTCCATGCTGATGTTGCTAAAAATACTCCAGCTAGACAGATAACAAGGAGAAAAAGGTGGATTGAGGGAGCATGAAAAGGCTTTGTAAAAAGGAGCTTCTTTGGCAGAGGCTTTGTTAACTGTTAAATGGCTCTATGTAAACAGTGGAAATGTCCCACAGTAAACCTTTCTTTTCATCACATTCTCTTTGTAGAAGCTTTTATTTTGAACATTGTTGTTCTAGAGAGGTGAGGGGTACCACATTGCGTTGCACAGTCTTGGAGGGCAATGCAAATGCCCATCAAAACAGATTACGTTCTCTTTCCAGAAGAGCCACTCAGCTGTGAAATGGCCTTAAGTTGCATCAGCCTGCTTGTTGGCCCGATGTAGTAGTTTGGATTATTTGGCTTGGAGAACAAATAGAGCCATCAGCCACAGGAAGCTGCCAGTCATTCCAGCCAGGTTTATAAAAATATAAGGGTCAATTCCATGCTCTTTGGATGTTCAGCCTAGGAAATGGAGACTGGGGAATGTGAAACTCTTTTTGTTTTATTTTTATTGCACTACTCACTATCCCTAGAACCAGTGTGGCATAGTGGTTTGAATGTTGGATTACGAGTCTGGAGACCAGGCTTTGATTACCCTTGTGGCCATGAAACCCATGGGGTGACATCAGGCAAGTCATACTCTTTCCCTCAGGGGAAGGCAATGGCACACCCCCTTTGAACAAATCTTGCCAAAAAACAAAAATGATATGTTCGTCTTAGGGTTGCCAGAAATCGGAAACAACTTGAAGATACACAACAACAACAACAACAACAACAAAGAGCCAGTGTGGTGTAGTCATTTAAGTGTTGCAATATGACTCTGGGGATGAGGGTTCAATTTCCCACTAAGCCATGAAACTCACTAGGTGACCTTAGGCAAGTCACACTTTCTCAACCTCAGATGAAGACAATGGCAAACCTCCTTTGATCAGATTTGGCCAAGAAACCCCATGATAGATTCACCTTAGGGCAGGGGTCGGCAACCCCCGGCCCGCGGGCCTGATGCGGCCTGCGGAGGTGGCAGGACCGGCCCCAGCGCGGTTCTGCGGCCACCGCCTCCACCTCCTCCTCTGCCCCAGGCCGTGTGGCTAGGGTTGCCATAAGTGAGGACCTCCAAACTGGGACAAATGTAGGACAAATGTAGGGCAACATTTTCAAATGTAGGACACATTTTTATAAAAATGGAGGACACACAAAAAATGAGGTTTTTTTTAAAAAATGTTAATATAAATGCATGTTTTTAGGCATGATCAAAATGGAGGACATTTTGGCATTATTCTTAGACAGATGGCAGAAATGTATTTGCCCTCGAGTTCAACTGTACTTCTCAGAAGTGTGTACTTGGGCAAGGGACTGTGGTTTTTCTTCAGCGCCTGCGTTGTCCCCATCCCTCCAGGGTCTATTCAATTTACCTGTTGTCGGCCGTCTGCCTTCACGCCTGGTCTTGTTGATCTTCCTCCTCCTCTCCTTCCTCCTACATCCTCACATCATCCTTCCTCCTCATCACTCTCCTTGGCCCGAACGGCGGGACTGTTCGCATTCCCCGCACCCTACCTCCCCAACCCCCTGCACTTGCCTATTCTTTCCTCCTCCCCCCTCCTGCCCCCTCTCCTTCCCCCCCCAGGCCGGGGTGTATCTCTTTGCTCATCCCACCTTTCATGTCCTTCACTCCCCCCCCCGCCCTACTCCCCCTTCCTGTACTCCCATTCTTCTCCCCGCCCTCCTCCCCCTTCCTCCCCTCCCCTCCCCCCCCCGCCACTCCTACCCTCCTGCCTTGAACTCCCCTCCCACACAAGCCCTCCTCCCCCTTCCTTGCCCTCCCCACTCACCCCCCCGCACTCCTCCCCCTTCCTCCCCTCCCTCCCCCCCCGCCCTCCTCCCCCTTCCTTGCCTCCCCTCCCCCCCCGCCCTCCTCCCCCTTCCTGCCCTCCCCCCTCCCCCCCGCCCTACTACCCCTTCATGCCCTCCCATCAACCCCGCCCTCCTCCCCTCTTCCTGCATTGCCATCCCTTCCATACCCCGCCCTCTCCCCCTTCCTACCCTCTCCCACGCGCCCTCATCCCACTGTCTAATTATCACTTCTTAACTGTATGCTCCCCACTCTGCTCGCCCTTCCTCCCCTTCCTCTCATATTGCTGCTCCTACTAATTCCTCGCCTCCGCACTAGGCTACCTCACTTTCTGTACTATTTCCCCTCACTACCGTCCTCTTATTACCATCAAACCTCCCTCAGTCGCGCCCCCCTCCTCTCTACCCGACGTTCTTTTCACTGCCCTCCCCTCCCCCCCGCCCCCTCCCCCCTTCCTGGCCCTCCCCTCACCCCCGCCCTCCTCCTCAGAACCTTCCTCGCCAATTCCTGTTCCGCTCCCCCCTCCCCTATCGCTCCCAGCGCCCTCCCACCACTTCCTCACCATCATAGCCTTTCCTACCATCTCACCCGTCTGGCTTCAACTCCCCCCACATAGCGACTTATCGTGTCTAACTGTAACCTCCATATCTACATTCTAACCACTTAAGCCATTAGCATTACATTATATTCTATACTCTTTGAAAGATTGTCAATAACAAACAGCCCATAATAAAAATTATAAACTCTCCACCAGCAGGCCTCCCGCGTTAAGTTGTTTCCAGTCAAAGAAATCGCGTAAGCGCAGCATAAACCAGATCGTCACTACCTTAGAATATAAAAACCCGCAACGCCGGACCTACTAAAAATTAATAAAAATAAAAAGCAATAATAAAATCTGAAAAAAAACATTTTATTCTATGTCCCCGTGGCGCTCATAAAAATCAGTTCTACTCGTGTTTAGACTTTTTCTTTAGACGACACTTCTTATGTTAAAACCCCCAAAAATACCAGGCAGACCTAATGGCCACTGAGTCTGCTCTCATTTTCTGCACCTATCTTTCAACTAGCATTTCCTCTAATGCTCTTCGTGACCCATTACTGGTTTCCCTGGCCTTCAGCACTTTATCCGCATTATCTTCCCTCAACCTTCCTCGGCTCCTTCCTCTCCTTCCCCTCCCCTTTCCCGTTTTCCATTGCCTATCCTCGCATCATAGCAATCTCGTTATCGATTTTTTACTTCTCTCTCCCTCCTCCTCCTTAGGATGCCTTCCTCTCCAAGCTCTCCGTGTTCAGCCTGTCCCCATTCTATTGTCTCATGGCCTGATCTGCTGACATGGCATTCCCTCTAGACATTTTAGCGGTACCCGGTGCACGCACCCCGACTTTTTTGCCCGCGCAGAGAGAGTTCGACAGGGTGTTCTAATTACACCTTTTACATGTTCCTTCTCTGCTTGAGTAGCTTACGTTCGGTTACTAGGCTGTACTCGTCTCGCTTCGGGCGTGGGAGGGAATGGCCTATTGTTCCTAGCAGGTCTACGCTGCCCTGCCCCCCTGTCGCCAGTTTCCAATCTCTTTTCAGTCGTGTCGGATAACTTGCCTTTAATGTAGTCCTTGGGGTAAAGTCGCTTTCCCTTCGCTGAGCTGCCCACTGGCCCGCTCTGCCGATTACTTCAATATGGCTAGGCCTGGCTTATGGCGTGTCATCGTATCACTACCTCTCGCTCCTGGCATTGTCGCAAGCACGGCCCCACTTGATCATCAAAACCTCTCTCCCAGGGGGGGGCGCGGTTCTCTATCCGGCCAGGCTGGCGCTTGGCCGGCCCGCCCTCCTGATTGGAAGAGGCTGTTGTAAGGTTGCGCTGGAGGTGAGGTCGGAGGAGATGGCTGCGCCTTCTTAGTCCTCGACTCCATCTCAGCGCCCGCTTCTGCGACGGCGTATTTGGCTCTTTCCTTCATTCATACCATAGCAGCAGCGCAATGGCCGAAGCGGACCCCCAAGCCGGGACCCGGGTAACAAGCACGGGTGGGGGCCCAAACCGGACTGTGACCGGGGAGGGGCCCCCCGAAACCGTGAAGGCACGGGGGCCGCCGGGTTATGGCAACCCTACGTGCGGCCCTCCTGTCCCCACCGCGCGGAGGAGGAGAGGGAGGGCCGCGTGGCCTGGGCACCGGAGGCAAAGGGGGAAGCTCTGTGCCGTTTTCCCCGCGTGGCCTCACGCTGCCCTCTCTGCCTTCCAGTGCCGCCCCCTCCTTCTCCTTGCCTCCTCTGCCCCGCCCCCAGGCTGCATGGCGCATGGAGGAGGGGGGGGAGGAGAAGGAAGGGAGGAAGAGGAGAGGAAGAGGATTTGTGGTGGGGGCAGCAGGAGGAAGGAGGAAGAGGAGGAAGAGGGTTGGGGGCAGCAGGAGGAGGAAGAGGAGGAAGGGGGTTGGGGCGAGAGGAGGAGGAGCAGAAGGAGGAGGTGGTGAGTGGCCAGAGGCTCAAGGTTTTTTTTTATTTTATTTTGCATGCTTTAATTGCTAACAAGTCTCCCTTGCTTGACAATGATAGTATGATGATGATGATGTGATGATGATGATGATGATGATGTGTGCTGATGATGATGTTGATATGGCTCAGCTTGAGAGGCATGCAGGCACTGTTTCTGAAGCTGAGAGAGTGTCAGCTTCCAAAGTGTGTTTTGGGTGCTTTTAATGCTAACAAGTCTCCTTGCTTTGCAATGTAGTGTGATGATGTGATGATATGATGACTCGGCTTGAGTGGGTTTTCCATTTCACGGTGGTGGGCGGGACTTTCCCGCCCCCTGGGGGGCGTGCCCGGTCCATCCCGCCCCCGCACCGGGTGGCTGCCCAACTTGAGCGCTCCCAGGGCTGCTTCCTGCCTTCTATAGATGTGTGCCGCTGTGAAACATGCCTGGAAGCAGCGCAGCAGGACGATGAAAACCAGCAGGGGCGGGGTCTGCTGCACTGCCCTGCCTCTATTGGCCAGCCCTCTGCTTCCTTATTTGGGCAGTGCGCAAATCAAGCGGAGAGGGCTTTGCAGGCAAGTTGCTGTGTTGTCCCATTTTCGTTCGTTTCCCCTCCATTTGTTTCTGTTTTTTTCTTCTTCTTCCCCTCTTCCCTCTCTTCCTCCTCTCCCTTTCTTCCTCTACCCCTCTCATCTTTTTTTCTCTTTCTCCTCTCTCTAAGCCCCCTCCTCTTCTTTCTCAGGGGTCCCAGTGGGCTTCTCAAGGCTTTGCCCCCATTAGAATAGAAAAAAAGCTTTGGATCTGTCCCATAAATCCCTCCTAAGTTGAGACATACCTGGGAAAAGAGGGGATGAGGGGTTGGGGGAGTTGGAGGGGGCAACGGAAAAGGTGGAAGGGGGGAATCCTAAGAAGGCTTGGGAGTGAGAAATGTAGTTTTCAATTGGCACAAAGGACCTGCTGTGATCTTGCAAAAGCTATGCCTGCTGGAAGTGGGAAATGTAGTTTGCAATGGCACAAGGTCTGCCTGTGATGTTGCAAATGCTATGGCCTGCTTGGGAGTGGGAAGTGTTCTTGTAGAATTGGGGGGGGGGTTTTTTGGCCAAGAAAGAGAAGTACATTTCAGCCTTCTGTCTAGGAATATGCCAAAATGTCCCCATTTTGAGCATGCCTAAGAAACATTTATATTAACATTTAAACAAAGTATCAATTTTTTCATCTGTCCTCCATTTTTATAAAAACGTGTCATGAAGAACACACCCAACTAAGGTGGTGGCAGGTTGGGTGTGTGCAACGCCAGTACCTGGTTGAGAACAACAACTGTGATACCCAAAAAAGGATCTGAGCTGGATGTAAATTTAAAAGGGGGAAATTTAATTTAAAGGACAAAAATAAAAAGTTTTCTCCTCCCAGCTCTAAACAAAGATATTTTACAGTTCAGCTTTCTTCCAGACGACATCTTTCTGGGTCCGATGTAGTTTGCTCTCCTTACTCCAATGGAGCTGGTGCAGGGTCTTTCAGCTCCTAAATTCCTCTATTTCTTGTGATTTGGTAACTGATTTGGCTAAGTGATGTAAGAAATGCCCTTCCGGCTGTCTGGGCCTGCTTGCCACAAAAGCCAGCTCTCTGCTTGCTCTCAACAAAGACTGCTCCCCAACTAAAAACCTCTAGCTACAGCACAGCATGCTGGGAAAGGGCAAACCAAACCTGGAAATGATGGCAGAGGGAAACCTACAGCTCCTCCCATAAAACTAATACAATGAACTTTTCTACACTAAAATAATCTAGGCCTGAAACAACACAAAGAAAATGCAGGGGGAAAAATTAATCAGTCCTGGCAGGACATCACAGTGTCCTACATTTGAAAATGTTGTCCTACATTTGTCCTACATTTGTCCCAGTTTGGAGGTCCTGCCTTATGGCAACCCTAGGCTTGAGAGGCATGCAGGCACTGTTTCCTGAAGCCAAGAGAGTGTGACTTTCCAAAGTCCCTTTTCGTGTGGTTTTTGGTTCTTTAATGGTGATATTGAGATCAGCAAGCCTCTGAGGCATGGCCCAATGTAAATTGCTGTGATTTTTACAAAACCCCTGCGCAGTGAAGAAAAACCAAAGTCCCTGCCAAGTACACACCTTTTGAGAGTACACTTCGTGCAAGAATGGTGATGAAACCACCTTGACATGTTCAATATGCAAGCCATGTAAACCATGCTAAGTGTTAAACCAAGGTGTTTGGTTTATGGAATAAGCCTCTGAACTATGCAAGAGGCCATGTTAAGTAAAGCCATGTGAAATGCACAAATGTGCTGTTGTGTATGTTTGGAATGCATGGTGGGGGTGTTTGGCCAGAAAGGGACCGAGGAGGAGAGGGCAGCAAACTCCTCCTCCTCCCCGCGGGGCTTCGTGTGGAGCTCCGTCCCCGGCGTGCGGCTCCGCCCACAGAGGGTGGAAGCTCCACCCCGGCTTTGGCCCCCCAATTTGTCTGAGGGACAGCAACCCGGCCCCCGGCTCAAAAAGGTTGCCTACCCCTGCCTTAGGGTCACCATAAGTCAGAAACAACTTGAAGGCACAAAACAACAGCAACAGCAACTTATCATCCCACCAGCTTTCTCAACCCATTCCAGTTCCATACTGGTTTGCAGGCTCCTTCTCCCCTACACAAACATTTAGTGGAGATGCATTTTCCTTTGATTTTCCCTAATGTGTTCACTTTTAAAACACATCTTCCACAGTGACAAAAGTGTTCTCTATTACTCAAATGTATGCATTTCTTTTAGTTGTGCACTCCCTCCAGATGTACCCATGGAATTCTGCACATTTTCTCTTCACTGAAATAGAATGCAAGGCTCAGAAATGTACAGAATTCTGCTACTGGGTTCAGAATTAAAGCAAGATTTGCTGGTTAACAATAACTATTTTCAGATTTCCTCTAACATAAAATAAGGAAAGGCCAACAAATCTCTATGGGAAAGGCACTGTAAGGCCTTGTCAGTGTCACTGCAAGCCCTATGAATTTTAGGTTTGACTTGGTGTGAGGGAAAACCCTAAATGAGGGGCTATTGCTAGTTCAGTTCCAAAGGAGACAGGCAGTGGGTTTTGTAATAACCACACAATCCTTTCCAGAATATCTCTGCTGTGATACATCTTATAATTTAAAAAAAGAAACAAAAAAGAAAACAGCCTCTTGATAAATAAAAACTTGCTGCCCATGCAACTCTTATCTCTGAGTATTCTATGACAAGAGTAACTGTGTGTGTTTGGTTTTGCTTAGGCTTTTTTGCCATATTTTCGTGATATTTATTTTTCAAAGAAACATAAACAATACCTAGATCAGTATAAGGCAAACTTTGGAGACCTTGCCCATTTCTAAGGGGTATTGTTCCCAAGAACCCTGAGGATTTTTTCCCTTAAATTATTTAAAGTGGGGGAATGCCAAGTTAAAACAATAAGCAGGACTTCTCAATAGAACCATGCACTTGATTAGTGGCATAAATTAAATATTGGCAATATGGCATTCCTTTCTTTGCATTTCATTTCCATGTGTTCATACAGCAATTGCTTTTTCAATTTCACCGTCCAAATTTGTTAAAAAAGTTTCACATAAGGTTTCTTATTTTTAATTAAGGCACTTGACATCAATTAAAATGAGAAATAAAGAAAAATGGAGAAGATAACAATGGTGCAGGATTGTCTCTGGAAATGGATATATTTTTTAAACATAATGCCTAATTTTAAAAAAAATTAAGAAGGCAGCTGTCACACAGTAAATGCAAGTTTCTGAAAACTTTTAAATTTGTTCTCAATAAGTGGTCATCAACAGTGAAGGGGGAAAAGCTGTTTGGAAGAGATATAAGACAGGTGACTATTTCCATAAAAGATGTATTCGCTTTGTGTTTAAATATTTCTAAAAGTCTATTGGAACACAAATTTGTGTTTGAATGAATGGGTAACTTTATTCTCCTATATGTCAATGTGGCATGAGTATTTCTGTACTGACCATTCAATTCTTTGAAAAGGCCTGTGGCATCTGACATCTTAGCTTTATTAGTAAGTGTAATGGTTGTCACACTACATGTTTGAGTCAGTTGGATTCCTTGGAAAGGTCAAGTATCCTTTCCAAAGGCAAATGGCTGCAGGAAAGACACCATTCATTTGCTTTCGATATATCGCTTGCACAGAAGGTGCTTCTGCATTTAAAGGTGACATAGAGGGCTGTGCATATTCGGAGATTCCAGTACACAACGGCAGAGAATCCTTGCTGAACGCCTACCAGCATTGTGAGAAAATTAAAAAAAAAAGCTCTGTTGTGTTTTGTCTGTCTTTTAGAGTAAGAAGTGTATTTCAAGCCTATGGATAAGGTTGAAAATGCATAAAATCCTGGAATTTGTACAATGGGGAAAGACAGAAAGGTAGCTTTGGCACATTACAGACCGCCTGAAATCAGCGGTCTGCTGGCGCCGTCATTTGCGGCACGGAGGAGCCCCAGCGGCCAAACCGCGCGGCTCCTCCGCACCACAAAAAAGAAGCCCCCAAATGGTGCCAATGACGCACTTGCAATGTCATTAGCGCTGTGTGCCGTGAGGACGCTAGGTGTCCGCGACGTCAAGATGGCGGTGCCCGTGTAGCATAAAGCACGCCCTTTCCTAACCCTAGTACGTCCTGGGGACGTACTTTACACCCATGCGGAATGGGCCTTTTTACTAATCATTGGGGCAATGCACCCAATCTGTAAGACTTGTTGCTCTCAGTGACTCACTCAAGCTTGAAAAATATGCTTTTGAACAGATGCAATAGTGGTAGAAAAGGAATCTCTTCACTGCCATCATTACCATGAAGTAGGTCTTCAAATGGTGTCTTCAAATGGTCCATTCTTCATTTTTCCTGCCTAGCATGGCTCCACTCTTTGGCCCCATGTTCTAATTGCCTCATGTCCCCTGGACAATTGAGAGGCTTCTAAACTGATAGGAAAGGAAGCTCCAGAATACCATGGGTGCAATTACATTGTAGAAATAGGACTTTACAGCCCTGTTCTCGCCTCAATCGTGCTTGCCAGTGAAAACAGAATTATATCTGTTTGTGTACTGATCTGGAGATCTGCTATGGCAATTTAAGGTTATTTTTAAAAAAAGAAAAAAGGAAGGAAGGAAGGAAGGAAGGAAGGAAGGAAGGTAGGAAGGAAGGAAGGAAGGAAAAAAGTGACCAGGCTGCTTTGGAATTGTGAGCAGGAAGAGAGGAGGGGAATACTGACACCATGAGACTGCCAATAATGCAGTTGTCCCAACAGCAACATTTCACACCTGTGGACTACCACAATTGGGAGGTCATTGATGGGTTTTCCCTATCAGTGAAAAGGGATATCCTAACCACAATTGGATAATGCAGCAGCTATGGGTCAGAGGCATCTCTGTGCGATAAGTATTGCCAAAGCTGCTTCCCCCCCCCCCCCCCCAGTTTTAATTGTAGTTTAAAAGCCACGTGTAGTCTTCTCCATACTGCAGTTTGATACCACTTTAATTGCTGTAGCTTCATCCTATGAACTCCTGGGATTTGTAGTTTTACAAGGTCTTTAACTTTCTCTGGCTCTGGCTCAAGCTAAGCAGACCATGTGGGACTTCTAACCAGGGGCTCTAAAACTGGTAAGCTTGTGCAGCCAGTCAATTTTGTCCAGACTCCCTGCTATCCAGAGCTCCTAGTTAGAAGCCCCTCATGGTCTGCTTAGCTTGTGTCCCCCCCCCCCCCCGTCACGTGTTGCTTCCAGGTTTTTCTAAGACCTCCCTCAGAACCATTTCAAAGGTTTACGCTTCTCCCCAACTGCCCATCTCATTGTCCAGTTGCTATCTCATCACTTCTGTGATGCTACCTCATTCAAATCTAATTTTACTTCTTCATACATTTTAACTCTTTGTTATCTGGGAAGAAGGATCTGATAAATGGAAGGATTTTCATTTGTCTCTCTCTCTCACACACACCCCATTTATCACACCTAGCTTGGATGTCTTTTCTACAGAATGGAAAATAGATATGCCTTCCAGCTGCTGATGTGTGTTTGCTGCCTGCCTTATGTAGGCAGGCTGAATGTTCAGTGAGAATGGCAAAGACAATGAACCCCCCCAAAGCCCTCCCCAAACACTCCTGCGCTGCTACTACTCTGGAGGTAGGCACAACACCTTGGATAGGGTTACCACTTCCCCGGTTTTTGGTGGGACAATCCTAAATTGGAGGGTCCAAAAATGTCCCATCTTGGCTGGGCATTTTTGACCCTCCAGTATCAGATTCCTGCCTTGCTCCAGGCCACATTTTATCAGTCTCCAGTCTACTGGAGAAAATGTGGCTGGAACAAGGCAGAAAGTCTCCTTCTCCTCTTCCCAAGAAGACCCAGTGCAGCTGGCTAGACCTGCCAGGGGCTGGAGCATGTGGTGCTATGCTCAGGGCCTCAGATGGCTCTTCAACTGTCATCTCGGCCTCAGAGGGAGCCATCAGGCAGACCCAGCAACATCGAGGACTGCCTGAAGGAAGAGGCCCCTCCCTCTTCAACTGTCATCTCGGCCTCAGAGGGAGCCATCAGGCAGACCCAGCAACATCGAGCCTGAAGGAAAGATGCCCCTCCCTCTTCAACTGTCGTCTCGCCTCAGAGGGAGCACCTCAGGCAGACCCCAACATCGAGGACTGCCTAGGAAGCAGCCCCTCCCTCTTCAACTGTCGTCTCGCCTCAAGGGAGCCCTCAGGCAGACCCAGCAACATCGGGACTGCCTGAAGGAAGAGGCCCCTCCCTCTCAACTGTCGTCTCGGCCCTCAGAGGGAGCCCTCAGAGACCCAGCAACATCGGGGACTGCCTGAGAGCTGGTGGAGGACTTACTTCTCTGCGCTGCCCCCCCCCCCATGTCACCTGGGAAGAAGATCCCCATCAACTGCGGAGGACGGGCTTGCCTCTGTGGTGAGCTTTTTACCAGGGGGGAGGGGTCAGTGAGAGAGGGGTGTTTTTATGTATTCTTAATTGTTTTATTGATATTTGCTGTGAACCGCCCTGATCTATGGAAGGGCGGTATAAAAATAATAAATTTATTATTTATTATTATTATTAGATGAGGCCCTAGAAGATAAAGTAATGGGGCTCAGGGTGGGAGCTGAGCCTTCCGCCGCTGCCTCCACTTCCATTGCTGCAGTTTCAGCACGATGGGTGAGCAGCAGGGAGGCCTAGGCCCTGGAGGCTCGGGGTGGGGACTTAATGGTTTTTTTAAAAATATTAATTTTTTTGGCCTTTAGTTGGAAGTGTCCTCCATTTTTCTTATCCTACATTTTGTCCTACATTTCCCCAGTTTTGTGGTATAGAATTATGGCAACTCTAACTCTGGAGGACCCTTTGGAGGTTCTGGAGGATGCTTTTGTCATAATGCATCTTGTCATGTGGACATAGCTTTACGCGTCACAGTCGCCTTCATCTCTCATTCGCCACCAACCACAAAATGGCCCCTGGAGATTGGCCACATGCAACAGGTAAGTCATGTGGGAAGGGGGAGAGTTCCACCCGAATGAAACTTTGCACTCCATCTCCCCCAGGCAGATTTCAGTCACAGTTGCACATTCTTGGATGGTGTGGGACAATCTTTCATTGCCTTCCTTGTATCGTTTAATTCACAGGGGTTGAGGAGACAGCCATTAGCATTGCACATTCTCCATTGCACAATGGGGTAATAAGGAAGCACACTGGCAGAGATGTGGTTGGTTGGGAAATGCCAATATTCAGCAGAAGAGTAACTATGCGATTATAGTTTTACCTCTCACAAGCATCCGGTTGTATGGAGACTATTGTATTATGTAAATGACTAGGAAAAGTTATTGGCTGCTTTAATCTGTCTAGATCGTGGGAGCAAATAGTGCAACTGCTCACCATTGATCTAGAGTGGATTCTGTAATAAAAGCTTTGGTTTTAGCATGTGAAAAGCAGATTGAGAGTCACTACGGATGGCTACAACTTTCCCACACTTGCAAGAGCAAACTAGGAGTACAGTGGGCCCTTCTTATCCACTGGAGTTTGGTTCCAGGAACCCCCGTGAATAACAAAATCTGTGGATGATACACTGGTACAGCAAAATGGTATCCCTTATATAACATGGGAAAATCAAAGTTTGATGCTTGGAATTTATATATATATTTGAATATTTTCAAACCGTGGATGCTTGAATCTGTGTACAGTGTTACCCCGGGATACGAATGCGCCGCCTTACGAAATTTCCGGGTTACGAAAAAAATCAATTGAAAAAAAAACTGTTCCGGGTTACGAAGGTTATTTCGGGTTACGAAAGAAATTTTGGTGCTTTTCGGCGCTTTTTCGCACCAAATCGCGGCTTTTCCCCATTAGCGCCTATGGGTTTTCGGCTTGCGAAAGCCTTTTGGGTTACGAAAGCGGCGGCGGAACGAATTATTTTCGTAACCCGGGGTACCACTGTATTAAAAAAGCCATGTATAAGGAGGGCCAACTGTACAAGGTTTGATTTGGTATTACCAAAGAGCTAGAAGAATTCAGATAAGAATGAGGGGGCGGGGGGAGGGACTGCCACTGAGGTGATCAACCATTGGGAGTTAGAGGGCCACATTGGCTCATCAGGGATGGCCCTTGCGGTCTCTTCCAACTCTACGATTCTACGTATGATTCTAAGGGTCACACCCAAAAATATTTTTTTTTAAAAAAAAAAATGTCCAGTTTTCAGGGCATTAGAGGACAGATTAGGCATTATTTTGTTATCGAGTTTGGATTTATATAAATTTTGGGTGCCAAGCGATCAAAAAATCATGACGCCTGACTGACCCCATTGCAGCCGCCATTATCCCAAAGGCGAGCTGACCACGTAGCCAGGCAGCCTTGCAAGGCGTGGCTATAGCAAAAGGTAGATTTAAACCTTTCAGAAACCAGTTCTGGGAGTTGCCTTACCAGTTTCACAGGCAACCTGAAAGAATGAGGACAAAGGAACTTTGCCTCTCCTATTGATGGCATTAAGTACTCAGCCATCTAGATAGTGGTCCTCTCCCAAAGAAGTGGCAGACCCCTTTTGTGTATCTATTGTTTAGCCTTAGTCTTAGGCAAAGATAACACATTGAGACCTTTGTTCTGCAGGCAGCCATTGCCTGAGAATATGTTTCGCAGTATATATAGGACCTAGATTCCAACCTTCTTTGGGCTTGTGAGCTGAAGTTCCAAACCTCAAACTCTGTCGAGCAACGGCTTAGGAGCTCTCTTGGGCACTGAAATCACTTGGGCAAGCCAAAGCCCACTGTCTCTTTCAGGCCTCTTGTTAGCTTAGCCCGCTGGAACTTAGCTCCTAGCCGCCGCAGTCGCCGCTTGCTTTCCCTGTTCCCCACGGCTGTGTCCACCTTCCAACATCCCTCACATCCATTGCTTGGAGAACACTCCTAAGGTAATTATTTCAATGGTACCTCTATCCTTTCTCCTTTACCCCCAAACTCTTCCCCTCCCTTGCTTTAACATTGAATGTGTGTGTGCGTGTGTGATCCCCTTTGTTGTGTGGCTTTAATAAATGTTTATATTTTAATTGCAACTCACTGGCATTGGAGTCTCTGTTTCTTGGGGTTGGACTAGATGACCTCTGGTATACACATAGGGACACAATCCGCTGCATGCATTGTTAGGACGCGCCTCTCGTAAATTTGAGCTAATTAAATTCCCCTAATTTGATCCTTCCTAACAATTTGGATTTTAATTGTATATTGTAATTAATGTAATGTGGTTTTAATTTTATATTGTTTTATAATTTTACTATGTACACCACTTTGATCACTGCGGAAAAGTGGTATAGAAATAAATTTTATTATTATATTATTTTATTATTAATTTGCTTTCCTGGGCTTTTTCAGATTAATGTGAGGCTTTTTTTTGTGAACAGGAAATGATTGAAGTACACTTTGGTTGTCCCAATAAAGATATCACTGTTAGGTGTTGTGCATTTGGTTGGCCCCGTAAAATTACAGCTGGCCCATATGCATGTCAGCATCCATTGACAGTAATGGGATTTGAGATTACACTTTTTTGGCATCCAAAACTGAACTCCAACTGATATGGAGGGCTGATTGTGCCACTGTTTTGTGGATTTTGGATGTTATTGTACATTGTTATGTGGCCAACATGGCTACCCCTGGATATGATTCCATTCCTATGTTACTTTCTGTTGAAAGTATGGCCTCCCTTAAGACTCAGGAAAGCAAAAATGTGCCCAAAATGTCCCCATACTGCCTAGGGAGTATTGAATACAAACAGATTAAGGCCATTGTATATGGGATATAAAGAAATTTCTCTCATTTACAGTTGGCCCTTATCCACAGACTTTTTTTATCCACTGAGTCAAGCATCCACAGCTTGAAAATATTTTTTAAAAGTATAAATTCCAAATAGCAAACTTTGATTTTTCACTTTATATAAGGGACATCATTTTGCTCTGCCATTATATTTAATGGGACTTGAGCATCCACAGATTTTGTTACCCATGGGGGGATCCTGGAATCAAACCCCAGCAGATAACAAGGACCCACTGTATTTTAGGGAACAAAAGGTATGGGGCTAACCTGGTGTTTGAACATGCCTGCCAAAGAGGTTGACCGATAACACAGAGTTGCATGCTAAATTCAAGAGAGTGTTGAGATTATATATACCGTATATAAAAAACCTGCTGTTTATTTCCCATCCCACCCCCTACATAAAATAACTGCATTTCCATGCACGATACATAGGAACTAAATTTTCTACCAGAGCCTTTGTCGTTTACAGCTTGCTCACTTTGGTAATTGTCAGTAATAATCCCTTTCAATTACCAGGGAGAAGTAGGTCAGGCAAGCCTCAGTGCTTACAAAATTTAGAATGTTGAGCTGGAAGGCATAACAGTAAAAATCAGGCTTAAATATGGTTGAGCAGGCAAGATGCTGGGTCAGAGGTGAAGAAGCTATGCCCAACAGGATAAAGGCTAGGATCCTTCTTTTACAGCATGTACAGCAGTCCTGTTCCTCAGGATGGATTCATATGCCACCTAGTGATCTTCTTCAGCCCGAATACATACCATCCAACTGTCCCAATTAAGCAAGGACAGTCCCAGTTAATCCTCTGCCATCCCACTTTCTAGCTATTTTTATTGTCCTGGCTTCTCTCCTCCTCCACCTCTAGCTTTCCTCCCTTTGTCATCAGCTTACCTCAGTGGCTGCAAATGGACATCAAGGTGAACAAGTATGGCTGCTGCCAAACTGCAGAAATAAAGCAGTTTGATACCACTTTAATTTCCATTTCTATAATAAAGGACTACTCAGAGATGGTTTTGCCAGTTCCTTCTTCTGAAATATAGCCTACAGCACCTGGTTGCTATTGGTGGTCTCCCATCTAAGCATGTACTAGGGCTGACCTGGCTCATCTACCAAGCTCAGATGGAATCTGGTGCCTTTAGGATATTTATGCCCTTGTTATCATGATTATGTCCCTTCAAGTTACCTGCTGACTTTTAGAGAACCTAAAATGGTAGCTATCAGTCAGAAGGGGAGGGTTGGTGGGAGGGTTGGACACGAGGGGGGTTGTTTGATTTGGGTTTTGTTTGTAAGTCATTTGGGCACCCATATTGGAGCTAATGAAATGAATTTCAACAGAAAGAAATGTAACGTACTACACTTAGGCAGAAAAAATGAAATGAATAGATAAAGGATGGGAGAAGGGGACACCTGACTTGAAAATATCACATGCAAAAGGGAGCTGGGATTCATATTAGGCCACAAGCTGAACATGAGTCAACAGTGTGATGCAGCAGTTAACAAAGCCAATGCAATTCTAGGCTGCATCAATAGGAGTATAGTATCTAGATAGGGGAAAGTAATAGTATTACTCTGTTCTGGTTTTGTCAGGCCTCACCTGGGCACCATAGTTCAAAAAGGATATTGACAAGCTGGAGTGTGTCCAAAGAGGCAACTAAAATGGTGAAGGGTCTGGAAACTATGCTCTGTGAGGTGTAGCTTAGGGAGCTAAGTATGTTTAGCCTGGAGAAGAGAAGGTTAAGAGGTGACATGATAGCCCTACTTAAATATTTGAAAAGATGTCATTCTGAAGATGGAGCAAGTTTGTTTTCTGTAGCTCCAGAGAACAGGACCAGGAGCAATGGATTCAAACAACAGGAAAAGAGATTCCACCTAAACATTAGGAAGAACTTCCTGACACTAAAAGCTGTTTGACAGTGAAATATTCTGCCTCTGAGTGGTGGAGTGTCTATCTTCTGAGGTTTTTAAACAGGCTAGATAGCCATCTGTTGGGAGTGTTTTGATCGTGCTTGATGGCCCTTGAAGTCTCTGTCCTCCCCTGATCTGTTGTTCAAAACTGACAGGGATAGTCTTCCATTGCTGCCTGCACTTACTGGTAAAAGTACATGTACACTAAAGTGCCACCTGGTGCAGGCCACACACCCCATACCCCCTTTGTATATAAATAATCCACACAATGAGGTTTGGCCACAGAGCTGCAAAATGTCTCCATGCAAGGATGGGCCTTTAGGACACCTGGAAATGTGGACCAAATAAATATTCCCCTGAAGACAAAGCCAGATACTTTACTGTGTAGCCCCTCTTCTTTTATTGACAAGTATTGTGCTTTTATTGCTGTAAACAACTTGGATCATAACGATGCCATTCAAAAGAGCTGATCAAGCCGAGAAAAATGGCAAATGTTGTAATAAAGGCATATTAAATTGTACTATAAACATTTTATAGTTCATCTCGGGGAAGGGCAGGGGGAGAGAATGAGTTCCAAGTTGCAACTACAGAGAAAAGAGATCCCCCCCCCCCGCCCCACAAAAAAAATTAGGACAGTGAAAGCAAATATTTGCTGTATACTTGTGAAGCACTGCAACAAAGTGATGATTAGTGCTTATGGTGTGTTATTTTCTTGAAGGGCATGGCAATCACAAAGCTCAGAAATCAGTAGTGACAAATAGCTAATTACTTATAATTAATTCTTTTTCTGACTGCTAAGGCCTAATGGTATTAGGAATATAACCTAAGATCAGATAGCCTAACAAAAATCTTGCAGAGAAAACAGCAGTCATGAACAACAAAATCTTGATATCCTTGATGAGAAAGGGTCTCTCAACACATCAAGGCACAACATGGTAAAGATTTTATTTTATTTTTTACTTTTTTTCCATTTTGTGAAAAAAAAATTATACAGTACATGCCAAAAACTTGGTTTAGTGCACAAAACCAAACCATAGCTAACATTAATGCATGGAGAACAGTCTCTTTCAGACAAAATACACTTTTCTACACTGAGCCCCTTTTTGCATAAAAACCCATTGTTTATGCATCAACACCTCTCTTTTTTTGAGGGGGGAGAGGCCTAATATGTGAAAATGTTTCAAAATGTTTCAAAATAACATCACCACATACCCTCCAACATGTCATAGCTGATAACCAAGATACACATCCAAGCAACATCAGTACATACGGCAAAAAGAGATTAATGAGGAAGAACACAGAAGCTAAGAGAGGATGCAGCTGTTGCTTTTGCCTGAGACCACACTCTGATGTCACTTGGCTGCACATGTTCCAGTTTTTATCTGTGAAATGTTGGATGGTATGACACGATTCAGATTAAGTTAAGGTATCTGCCGTATTCTGAGTACAAACCCCATTTTACAGTGACAAGAACCTGATAACAGAAGCAGCAAAATGGATGATTGAGCAACTTGAGACTGTTTTACTGGAGAAGATTGTAAAAGTATTTCAAAGTCACTTTGACATCTGGGGAGTGAAGCCTTCAATGAAGAAATGTCCATCAGACACTAAGCACAAGAGAAGAACATGATATATTATGTCACTGAATAGCCAAGATGGTATATAGGCCAACACCTATAAACCTCCCCTATGAAGATCTGTAATAAATTGTATCCTTGGAAAGTCCAATCGAATCGCCCATTATAGGGATTTGTGAAATGTTGCAAGAAGGAGAACAAAATTGAAACAGGCCCATAAATCTAAATCCCGTTGTTGCAGCTGAAGTCTTTCCACTTTATCTGGATTGCCTTGCTGGTCTTATTTGATGTCAGAAAGGTGTGTTTACAGCTGCTAAACAGAGTCCAAACAATATGGCACTTTGCCCGCTAAAGCTGAAATCTCCCTGTAGGCAAGTGAGGACAGGGCTTTGTATGTTTAAGATTTTATCCACACTGCTAACTTACCTTTTGCTTTTTAACTAGTCATATTTTATTTTGTGCCCACAAGGAACACAAATTCCAAGGCACTTTCATGCTACACTATTATAGTGCCATAATTTCACTTTAACTGTGAAGATGGCATCCTATAGAAACCTGAGATTTGCTGTGTAAGGACTTAGCATTTAGAGACTTTTAGTGGCTCACCAAACTACAAACTCAGAGATTCTATAGGATGTTGTCATGACAGTTACAGTGGAATCATAGCACTATAGTTGTGTTCTGTAAAGGGGGGCTGTGGGAGTTTACCACTCAACTGAATGAGAGACCCTAGAATAATAGAATCCTGGAGTTGGAAGAGACCACAAGGGTCATCCAGTCCAACGCCCCTGCCATGCAGGAACCCACAATCAAAGTACTCCTGGCAGATAGCCATCAAGCCTCTGTTTAAAAACCTCCAAAGAAGAAGACTCCACCTCACTCAGAGGCAGCATATTCAACCATCAAACAACTCTTACTGCCAAGATGTGCTTCCTAATGTTGAGGTGGAACCTCTTTTCCTGTAATTTGATTCCATTGCTCTGTATGCAAGTTTCTGGAGCAGTGGAAAACAAGCTTGCTCCATCCTCAATAGGACATCCTTTCAAATGTTTAAACAGGGCTATCATGTCATCTTGCCTTTCTCTTCTCCGGGATAAACATTGTCAGCTCCCAGCTTGTTAACATTCTTTTTGAATTAGTCGCCCCCCCCCCCCAAAAAAAAGGTTTTCTGCACAGAAAACGGAGACTTTGTATAAGAAATGTTGTTTTCTGCATAGGAAACCCATTTTCTGTGCTGAATCATAGAACTGTCAAGTGGTAAGAGGCCACAAGGGCCATCTGATCTAAACCCATTCTGTCATGAGATGGCCATAGAGCCTCTCAATCTCATGGGGAAATCTGGTAATCTTGAGATTTGCAGCTTGGGAAATGACCTTTAGATTTCCTAGCCAGAGAGCTCTTAGGCCTAGGGTTGCCATCCCGGGGGACCTCAAAACTGGGAAAAATGTAGGACAAGGTTTAAAATGTAGGACATTTTAAAAAAATTTCCTGGCCAGGAAATTAACCAAAAAAAAGGTCCTACATTTTTAAACCTTCTCCAAGGCCTCACTGGGCTTGGGAGACAGCCTCTCCCAAGCCCCAGTGAGGCCTTGGAGACTCTAGGGCCCCGCTGGAGCCTGGGAGACTCTGTAGGCAAGAGGTGCACCATGTTAAGAACTGCATTAAGCAAACTTAGGCTGCTGCACACTGCTTTCACTCTCATCACTCCATCCTATGGAATCCTGGGATTTGTAGTTTGTTGTGGTGCCAAGGCTGGGCTTTGAAATCTCAGGCATAAGAGAGGCAAAAGGCTTGGGCTGCATCTACACTGGAGAAATCATCTGGTTTGAGACCACTTTAACTGCCTCAGCTGAATGCTATGGAATTCTGGGAATGGTGGTCTGTTCCAGCACCACAGCAGAATGGCAGTTAAACCCCTGGAAAGCTATCTGACCAAGGTGACCAATGCCCTCACCCCAAAATGTAGGGCATCCAAGCAAAAAATGTAGGACATGGCCAAAAATAAAAGCTAAAAACACCCATGTAATTATAAATCCATGCTTCTTAGCCATGATCCAAATGGAGGACATGTCCTGGAAAAGGAGGAGGATGCCTGGTCACCTTGTCTCTGGTCTAAAATACACTGTAGAAATAAAACAATGCTGGACTGAAATGCCCAGAGTTCCTCACCAAAGCTGCATCCACACTGAGGAAAGAATCCAGTTTGAGACTGCTCAGTGCTGGGGAATCCTGGAAATTGTAGTCTATTGTGGCACCAGAGCTCTCTGACAGAGAAGGCCAAATGCCTCAGACACCAGAATTCCAGAGCATTGAGCTTTGGCAGTTAAAGGGGTCTCAAAGGGGAGGGGGGGGGGGGGAGAGAGAGAAAAGCCTGGGAGTGTGAATGAGCAGCTCACCTTGGCTGTGGGGCTGCTCCGAGAGGAAGAGGAGGCGGAGGCGGAGGCGGAGGGAGGGAGGGAGGGAGGGAGCTAGGGGAAGTGCCAGGACCATCCAGAGCAACCTCCTCTCTTCCACCGCAGCCCCCCAGGCAATGCCTCCTCTGTGAATTATTCAGGCTCCTTTTGTCAAAAGAGCTCTGGTGCCACAAGAAACTACACTTCCCAGAATCCTATAGCACTGAGCCATGGATGTTTAAGGGGGGAGTCAAACTATTTCTGCAGCCTTTGCTACCGCAAAGCCCTTCCTATTTACAAGCAAGGCAAAAGCTCTTCATTTACCAAGCCATTGAAAACCAACCCAAGCGGAGGAGGGCTGATTGCTTCTTTCCCATTGGTCAGCTTCGGGATAAATTTGCATATTACAATTAAAGGGGTTTAGGGCCTCAAAAACGATCCTGTGATAAAGAATTACAAGAATACTGACGCGGTTTACATTTAAAAGATGAGGCAATTAAACTCCCAGTGAAACATGAACAATTTATGGCCTTTTTTTCTTTGCTCACTGTAACCTGAAAAGTAAGGCTTTCTGAGGGTATATATACCAAGTGGGCTCACTTGGTATATAATAGCTCTGAGTGGCAGATGTTTTAAAGAGCTGCTCTCTAGGCTACGCCAGTGCGCCAGGTGGGGAGAGTGGCACACAGCCGCGCGCGGAGGAGCGGACCCCGAACCGGGAACAAGGCGTGGGGGGGCCCCAAACCGGGCGGTGACCGTGAGGGGCCCCCCAAAAGCGTGATTGTCACGGGGGCCACCGGGTTATGGCATCCCTACTTAGGCCTCACTAAACTGCAAACCCAAGAATTCTACAGGAGGCAGCCATAGCAGTTAAAGTGGAATAATAGCACTATAACAGTGTAGTGCAATACCAACCATGGTTTAGTCCAGCTCCTAAACCACTACACTGCAGTGTCTGTTTTAACAAGAGGATTTCAGACTTTTCCCAGCTGCAAACTGCTAAGCCAAGCAGCAAACAGATATAAATTCATTAATGCAAATTAACCCTTTCTGTGTCACTGAATAGCTCTTAATGTTTGCCCATGATGCTAACAAGGACTCCAAACCCCATTTGCCTGATGGCAGAAGCCCAACATACTACCCCCTTGCTGGTTTTGAATCAACGGAATGGAAAGAATTAAGTATATGTATTCATCCAAT
Organism: Sceloporus undulatus; assembly: GCF_019175285.1. Lineage (NCBI taxonomy): Eukaryota > Metazoa > Chordata > Lepidosauria > Squamata > Phrynosomatidae > Sceloporus > Sceloporus undulatus. The sequence continues at coordinate 12,759,054 of NC_056522.1, forward strand.
CCACAAAGTACACCCAATTTGGCAATGTCCCAACTCTCTTTCCTGTCCCTTTTCTTACAACTGCTATGTTTGACAATAAGTGTACAGGGAACACAGTGATGGTAATTATCTTAGCCATGTGTTTTACACCTCTGCATGTTTTGATCCCCAGAACCACATACCAATTAAAAGAGCTGCAATTCTGCCAGGAAAAAATAACCAGTTCTGCAGATCTCACAATGCCACCCAGTGTGGTACAGTATTGCTCATGGAGACTACAAAGTGCCATGACACATCTTTCCATCCCTGTTCCCAGATGGACCATCTCAGGTCCTTTTAACCTGAGATGCAGAGGATCACACCTAGGGTCAATATCACAGTACGCTATAATAGCAACATTATTCCACTTTAACTACTATGGATGCCTCCTGAGTAATTCTGGGCTTTGTAGTTTAGTGAGGCCTAAGAACTCTTTGGCTTATGCCTTGTCCCCAGCAGCTGATGAGGGTTGGTTTCCCTAGGGTTGATGTCACCCAGTGAGGTAACTCATGGTGTCACCCTCCATTGATCTCCTCCCATGCCACACCCATACAGAATCCTTAGTAATGTTTTTGTACTAATTTATTTATAAATCATAATTCCTACATATCATTGAATGTAATGGTAATAGTTGTGACATTAACAACTAACAAAATTAAAATTATATCTTTAAATTACAATATCATACATACAGAATAAATGTATTTACATATACATAGCTTCATGTGGTTAAAGTGAAAACTTGGTAAACTGTGATTTTTAAAAGATTTTTTTTAAAAAATTAAAATTATTATTTTTAAAAAATGAAATTTAAATTTTGAAATTTGTTTTTTAAAAAAACAACAACACTGGGGCCTCTCCTTTCTCCTCCCATTGAGTCTCACCCCACTCACACCATCTCTTCAGCTTTTCAAAGGAATACAGGTGAATGCTACAGCCCATTTCTTCCCAAATGCAGATGTCTGAGAAGCAGTGGTGTCACCCACCCTTAGGTTGTCAACTGGTGCAATCTGCACCCCTGCACCCTCCTAATGACACCACTGCTGGGGAGATACCCTCCTTCCCTTCCAACTGCATTTTGCTCTGGCCTCTGAAGGAAAGATAAACAGCCAGACATTCTACATATAATGAGAGGGTTTCCTTTCATATTCCAAATGCCATTACTCATTTAGGGAGAGAAGAGCAGCCACACAGAGCTCTATTGTGCCCTGGCCAGTGGCTGATGAACGTGCCTTCCTTTAATATTCTGACCATTGCTCTGCCCTCTAAGGAAGAGAAGAGCAGCCAGCATCTGCGGGGCTATCCATCCCATCCCCTTTTCTTTATGTGTCTAAGGTGTTTATCAGACGAGCTCTTAAAGAGGTACTATTCCAGTGTGACTCCTCTAGCTGCCTCCTGTTGCATGCTGGGATTGGCAGTTTTAAGGGGGGGTATTTAGAATTCTCAGGCAGAGAAGTTCAGCTCCTTAAAACTGCCAATCCCAGCATGCAACAGGAGGCTGCTACAGGAGTCACACTGGAATAGTACCTCTTTAAGAGCATAGTGTGATAAACATCTAAGCTATCATATTTCCCCATCACCATGTATAGATGTGAGAGCTGTACAGGAAAGGAAGCAGGCAGAAAGAAAATCAACTCATTTGAGATGTGGTGCTGGAAAAAAGTGCTTAGGATACCATGGACAGCCAAAAAGACAAACAGGTGGATCTTGGAACAGCCGAACAGATAAAGCCAGAGAACTCAACAGACCACCCTTTGGAGTGGCCTGCAGCTGCCCCTTTCCTTGCTGGATTGGGGCCACTGCAACTACACATGACGCCCCTGATCTGGCCTTTCCATGGAGCAAAAAGAAGCTGCAAAAAGCAGCTCCTTTTTGCACTGTGGAAAGGGCACCCTGGCCATGATGGCTCTTCTCTGCTTCTTCAATGCAGTGCATGTAAACACTATGCTGAAGATACAGCACAACACCGCCTGCTGTCTGGTCAGGTGAGTGGCATGGTAGCAGAGTCGAGGCATCCAGCGTGTGATCGCCATGGCCCCAGTCTGCCCCCATGCTGGCTCTTAATGCTGGTCTGTTGAGCCCCTAAGATGATCAAACTGAGGCTGATGTACTTTGATCATATAATGAGAAGGCACGGATCACTGGAAAAGACAATAATGCTAGGAAAGGTAAAGGGTAGAAGAAGGAGAGGAAGACCAAAGATAAGATGGATGGACTCAGAGAAAGACCAAAGATAAGATGGGGGGGACACAGACATGGATTTAAAGAAACTAAGTAAAGTGGAAGACAGGGGTTCTTGGAGGTGTCTTATCCACAGGGTCGCCATGAGTCAAGGTGAATTACAGGCAGAAAACAACAATCTGTCTTTTTAGATTGTAAGCCTCAGAGCAGGGAACCGCTAAATTAACTATTTGTAAGCCACTCTGGAAGTTTTTTCCACCAAAGGATGGGGTATGACTAAATAAATAAATAAATAAATAAACAAACAAATAAATAAATAAAGCAACCATGCTAGCAAGCCCCGGGGGACCACACTTTGTGCACTTCTGATTGAAAAGCTTGCCCACTGATGCATCTTTAATCTCTGCCTCTTCTTGTATGGAGAACCAGGTTGCCTTTCCTTCTTCAAAGAGCTGGGCAGAGCCTAGGAGAGAGTTTGGTTAGTTAGATGGAAAGTCTTCATGTGCCAAATTTATTTATTCCCTGTTCAGTGTGAAGAAGAAGCTGCTGTCAACTACTTTTTACAGTGACCTGCTTCATCTCCCCCTTTCACCCATTTTTTTTTAAAAAAAATTCCCTCTCCGTTTATGGGGGGAAATGTGGTGGGAGGGAAGCAGACCTGACTATTTATCTTGCAGCCTGGAAGGCTGGGCCAGTTGATTACAGAAGGTTATTATTTGGAATGGTTCCTCTTAGAAAGTTCTCGTTGATATAGCAGGATGCCATTTTACATCCCCTGCCCTCTCTTTCCCTGTAATACAAGGGAAAAGGCGATCTAGAATATTAAGAAAAAGCCCTTTGAAGCCTGCCATTTCCCTTGGGTTCATCAGCATCCGAAACCGTAGTTCTAGATAAGTGTTCTTGCTTCAGGCTTTCCCAGACTTATTACAAGCATAGGCAGGACTTGCTATTACCGCAGTGGAGTACCCATTAAAACTTCAAAGTCCATGCTTAATCTGCATCTTGCTCCTTGTGTAGCATGGAGCACTCATTTGAAAAAGGAGGGGTAAAGACGTTTTATTTATTAATTTGTTGTTGTTGTTATTATTATTATTATCCTTAAACTTCTTCTTTTCTTTTTTCTTTTTTGCTTTTCTTTGGGAGGAGAAGTGTAAATCCAAGGAAAAGTCATGGATGACATTAAGGTTTTGCAGGCATCAGTAAAGAGCCTAGATGTTCATCTTTTTGCTTACTTTTGTTATTAAGACTGTGTAAAATGGAATGTCTCTCTTCTATTTCACATTTGACAATTAAACATTCAGTACTGTGACAGGTGTGTGCAATTAATATGTTAATGAATAGAGGAATGAAGTTTCTTTTCCCCCATAGTGGTCTTCCACACTGCAGAAATAAAGCCGTTTGATACCACTTTGAGTGCCACAATTCCATCTTTTGGAATCTTGGGATTTGTAGTTTGGTTAAGTATTCAGCCTAGTCTATCAGAGAATTCTGATGCCTCCTCACCAAGCTTCAAATCCAAGGATCCTGTAGGATAGACTCATGGCAGTTAAAGTGGTGTTGAACTGCTTTATTTCTGCAGTGTGGACACCACCCCCGGTCACCTGATGAAAGTGACTCATAGAAAATTCAGGTGGTGAGGGCTAAGAAATCAGGAACCAAATGGAACTACTGAGAGCAATGGGAGAAGTATCCACATGGTCTGCTTCTGAGATTTGCAGAAAAATGTTCCAAAAAGTCCAAAAGGCAACCCTTTCATCCCAGTGAAATAGAAACCCAATGAGCACTTGTTCGTTATACTATCATGATCTAGGTTAGTGTTATTCTGCTGATAATGGCCAAGATCTTATAGTGTGCTCATGTAGAATAAATCTACACTCAGGTACTTATTTAGTACTTGCCCTCTACCCAATTTGGTTGTATACTGGCATTGTGCAACCAACTGCATGTCTGCCAGTGTGCCTGCTTGTTGTCCCACTGTGCAATGGAGAATCCCAATGAATTAAGTGGTGCCTTGAATGCACTGTCAGTTGCAGACCATCCCAAAAAGTGCAACTCCATTTGAAAGGGTTTACTAGGGGTGGCATTCTTTGCTATTTTTCTTCCTGAAGGAAGCAACAAGTAATTTGATCCGTTTCTTCCTGCTGCATACATGTCTTCAGAAACGGTGGTTTTCAAAGATTATTTGCAGTTCAGGACTTATTCTGCACAATTGTTTTGCACAGCAGCATTAGCTGCATGGGAAATATGGTTTTCTGCACAAAAAATGCATAAAATTGTTTTGGGGCAGAAAATGTTGTTTCCTGAGTGGATAATTCTGTTTTCTGCACAAAACAACTATGTGTGAATTTTGTGCAAAGTCAACAACTGTAGCATTTTCTGTACAAAAAATCATATTTCAGCATGCATTGATGGCACCAATCCAGGTGAGTGTGCAAACTTTCTTTGTGTGCATGGCCTTTGGCCAGTGTAGGCAGTCATTTACCATCTTACCACCTTGAACACATCTGATTTCATCTGATTTTGGAAGCTAAACAGGGTCCAACCTGTTTAGTACTTAAAGGGGAGTATTCCTGGAACACCAAGGATACCAGCAGAAGAATCCTGCCCCAAACCTTTAAGAACCATTGTTAGTCAGAGCTGACAGTGCTAGACTTTGTGAACCAATAACCTGACTTATTACAAAGTGACTTCCTATTTTCCTGTGAACACAAGCAGTAGCCATGGAATGCCGAGTGTTATCTGGAAAAAAACATGGAGGATTGGAGATGGAAGGAGAAATGGCCTACTTGGATGTACTTTTTTCCAACCTTGGTCATTACATTCTAGTCTGGAATTCTAGGAGGTATGGCCCAGCAATTGGGGACCTAGGTTTGGCAACCCATTGACTATGGGGGAAATTGATACCTTCATGCCTTAAATCTTCTCCACTCAGTATGAAATCATTATCTTAATTAAGCATTTATTAAGCATTAAACTAGAACTCACAATCGTTCTAAAGCAATATACCAAGAGGCCTATCTTAATATTATCACCTCATTTTGCATAATGTTTTGACCCTTCAGTGAATGGCTTGAGGCAGGAGAAGAGATTTGGCAGGAGGAAAGGTTTTTGCCTAAAAAAAAACAAAAACAAAGAAATGCAAAAAAAGAATTTCAAGAGGTTGTCTTCAAATCAATTGGGAATGCTTCAAATTTCAAGTCATTGCAATAGTTTTATTACAAAGCTTAACGCTAGAGACAGTTTTATAACTGCATCTTATGAAGTAACAGTGTTCATTCTACCGTTTTATCAAATTAGGCTTCTTCTGCCTGAAACTCCCGGGGCATCTTGAAATTGATATCAAAATCTGAAAAGTAAGCCTGATGAAACATTGTTTAAATTGTTACATGCAACCTCTGCCATTGATCTCTGGAAAAAACACATACACACAAAAGAAGTCACCGACATGATGACTGCCGTATAAACTTTATATGATAAAGGAATACTTATTCAATATTTTATTGTGTCTCACAGGGATCAAATAAATGTTTTTATTCCAGATGTGTGAAACATAGAAATTTAGGAATGTGTGTGTCTGTGTGTGTGTGGATAAACACACATATATTTAATACAATAAGAAAGACTCACTAATCCATTTCTTATTTAGAAGAAAAACATAATTATTCAGGATTTGGTGGACCAAAAAACAACAAACCAGCACTGATCTTTATTCTTATTGCATATTCAGAATGGGTGTCTGCACAGTCCCTGTTCATGTTCCACTTTGTAGAGGAAAAGGGCATCAATTCATCAAGACTACATTTTCCTTTATGCAAACCCTGGAATAATCTACATCTATATAGTGCCAGCTTTTCCAATGCGTCATGGCCTGACTTATTTTAAGGAAGGATAGAATATACATTGAAGATACGACAACAGAAGACTGAGGGGTGACATGATTGTACTTTTTAGATACCTCAGTGACTGTCACAGAGAGGAGGGGGCAGACCTATTCTTTGCTGCTCTCTTGGGTAGGATCAGGTCTAATGGTCTGGAATGTGTCCAGAGAAAGGCAACCAAAATGATGAAAAGTCTATAAGCTTATATATATTATAAGCTTATATATATAAGCTTATATATATTCCTATGAGGAATGGGTCAGGAAGCTGAGTAGGTTTAGCCTGGAGAAGAGAAGGTTAAGAGGTGACATGATTTGTTACTGTTGTTATCCATCCAGGAGTCGATCTCGACCCATGGAGACCCTGTAGATGAGAGATTCCCAAGCCCTCCTATCTTCCCCTGTTCTGCTTAGGTCTTTTAGATTCAGGCACCATGATCTCTCTGACTGAGTCTATCCATCTGGTGTGTGGCCTTCCTCTCTTTCTACTGCCTTCTACCTTTCCTAGTATTATTGTCTTTTCCAATAATTCATGGTATCTCATGATGTGGCCAGAGTATGACAGCCTCAATTTAATCACCTTGGCTTCCAGGGAGAGTTCAGATTTGACCTGTTCAAGGACTCATTTGTCTTTTTGGCTTTCCACAGTATTCTCAGCACTCTTCTCCAGCACTTGGAAACTTGCAAAAGTAGTCCTCCACTTACTTCAACTGCTGCAAACTGAGGCCCTGTACAGACCAGTGAAAAGCGCCGGCCTGTGGGTGGAGCCACATGACCCTGCTGCCAGGTTGTTATTTTGGCGTGTACTGGTCCACACAGTGCATGCCATGATGATGGTCCTTTGGCACTGCATCCAAACAACACAGCGTCAAAGGGGCATCATCATGCCACATGGCGGCAGCTATGGTGCCCCTTCATGGCACAAAAAGGAGCCAGGTTTTCCAGCTCCTTTTTGTGCTCTATGGAGGCCAGATTGTTGCTGCAGCATGAGGTTGGCACAGCACCGATGCAGCCAGTAAAGGGGTGGCTTCTAGCCCCTGAGTTTAGGGTGCAAACATAGCTTGTACTCTATTAACTCAAGAAAGGAGAGAGGAGAGGAGGAAACAGACTCTTGTTCTTGCCAGTAGGATCAGGAAACTGCTGCAGCTTCTCCTAATTTGTGTGTTTTTTATTTTTGTTATATTGACCCCACTCTGTTATTGCTTGGCCACAGATATCCCAGTATTGCTCTGTGAAATGGAAGATACAGAAGCCACCATCAACTGCAAATTTTCCAGAGGCCTAGCTTTTCTATTTACATACATGTCAGATTGAGGACTCAGGTGGTAGTATTTTGAGAAAACAAAACCAAAACGTATGGCATTTAATTTGTATTTTTTTAACATGTGTACTATTTTAGAATTGTTGCCTGAGTTTTGAACATATGTACTAATTCAGAATTGTGGGAGGATGCAGAATAAAATGCCAGCAGTTGAATGCATGCATAGTTTTCTGTCCCTTCATTGCTTGTGAAAGCAGCAGCTCTCTCTCTCTCTCTCTCTCTCTCTCTCTCTCTCTCTCTCTGTGTGTGTGTGTGTGTATGAAAGGCCAGTGGTCTTGACCCAAAAAGACAAAAAGCACTCCTTTCGTGCTCTTGAAAACGTGTATCTCCTCATCGCATGCTCCACAACTCTTTTTCCGCTATTGCCTAAAACGAAATCGTGATTTACAACTGTATTCCACGTTATCAGAAAATAACACTGTTGTATCCCAGGCAGCTAGCCCCAGTTGTCATACACAGTTCCCATTGTTTCTTTGGAAACAAATGACTTCTGGTTATCATGGCCCACTCTGACAAGGTAATGTAAAATCATATTCAACCGCTGTAGTGTTCAAGACGATAACGTGCATTGCCAATGATACAAAACCTCCACATATTCTCTGGGAGTTCCCATTTATTTTCACATTCACATTTGGGCCACAACAAATGATCGGCTGCATCTGAAAGGCCATTTCAAACATGACCAAGGCATCAGCCTGGGCTTACCATGGATCAGATATTTGTCAGGAAGGCTCAGCTCATCTCAGCCCTTTACCATATTGTAGATGCCTTCACAAACAAATGTTAGTTGCATTCGGAATGAATTTTTATATGCAGTTGTGCATGCAAACATGGAGTCATTTTTAAAAGCAAAACTCATACTGACTTTGGAATGGAAAAGAAGTGGGTGTGAGGGGACTATGGTCCTGTGCAGACTGGCTATTAAGGCTGGCCTGGGGGCAGAGTCAGGGTGTTGTGTCCACATGACGCACATCCCGACTCTGGCCCCAAGGCATCATGATGCTGCACACCGCACCGCATGGTGCATGACATCACAGCGCTTTTCTGGTGCTGTGTCTGCATGATGCAGTGCCAAAGAAGTGCTGTAAAGCTGTGGCACCTTGGCTATGGTGCCCTTTCCAGGATGCAAAAAGGGGGCTGTGCAGACCTGCACACCACATGCACACTGCAGTCCCGATCCGGCCTTTCCAGGGCACAAGAAGGAGTTTCAAAAAGTGGCTTCTTTTTGCGCCCTGGTAAGGGCACGATAGCTGCAGCACCATAGCTTGAAGCAGCTCCTTTGGCACTGCATCATGTGGATGCAGTACCAGAGAAGCACCATGATGCCATGCATCATGTGGAGTGACGTGTGGTGACATGGCACCCTGGGGTGGAGTCAGGGCGTGCATCATGTGGATATGACATCCCAACTGCACCACCAGGCTGGCCTTAATGGCTGGTCTGCACAGGGTCAAAGGAGCTGCTTTTTGTGGCTCCTTTTTGCACCCTGAAAGGCCAGATTGGGGCTGTGGCATGTGGCTGTAAAAGGGGTGGTTGGAGGCTGCCCCTTCAGGGCTGTGTGCACAGCCCTTATGTCTGTTTATTCACACAGAGAGAGACACATACACACACACGGGGGGAAAGTTCTCTGGACTGGGCTCTTACAGGATTGAGGCCTTGACTCAGCAGGCACTGCTTCATCCAGCGTAGCTGCCTTGCCTATCTGAGGTATGAGGCCAGAACTCCTGCAGGACATTCACAAGACAACATCCAGATTTTTTAGCCACCTGTCCTCCCCCCCCCCCATTCTAATACTATTGCCCTGTCAGTTTAATAGGAAGGATGTGTTTTCCTGAGGAGGGAAGAGATATACAGAGTAAGGGAGGAGCCATTGGAGACATTCGGGGCAGAGGGAGATATGGAGGGAGGTGACCATTAAAACACCAAGGAAGAGGGGAACACAAGAGGGCGCTTATGGTCCCCAAGCTGTCTCCCAGTTCAAACAGTGACAGCCCCCCCTGGGTTGAAGCTGCTGCTGCTGAATGCCAGGTCAGTGAATGGTAAAACAGCTCCCATTCAGGACCTGATCCTGGAAAACAACCTGACCTGGCTGTATACAGAGACCTGGTTGGATGAGGCTGGGGGAGATAATCTCTCTCAGCTTTGCCCACCAGGTTTCTCTGTGTAGCAGCAGACAAGACCTGGAGGGTGAGGAGGTGGAATTGCAGTGGTCTGTCATGATTCCATCCCCTTGACCAGGTTTTGAGTGTATTTATTTAACGATGGGTATCTGGGACCTGCTGCACAATAGTCTCCCTGCCTGAGCTAGCCAGGGTGGTCTCAGGGTTGGTTGGAGTCTTCTCATCTATTAGTGCTGGGGGACTTCAACATCCATGCTGAGACTGCCCTTTCAGGAGTGGCTCAGGGCTTGATGGCCTCCATGACAACCATGGGTCTGTCCCAAGTAGTATCTGGCCCTATTCATGCTGCCAGGCACACTCTGGACCTTGTTTTCTGTGGTGGTTGGCGTGATGATGATCTTGGTGTGGTGAATTCTCCACAGTTCCGTTGTCATGGACAGATCATTATTTGGTCAGGTTTAGACTCACTGGGACTCCAGCCTGGGAAAGAGTGATAAGGCAAGACCAACTCCATCAGGCCTAGGTTGAAGAAGAAGAGCCCTCCCTCCACGCCATCTGACATCATCCGGCCTGGGAGGGAGTGGAAAGGCAGGCCCAAATCCATAGATTCAGAACGTTGGATAGTTCCAACAAAACAGGAAGTAGCTCCTTTAAATATATCATAGATTCATCTCAGGGTAATATCACTCACCCTTGAGTGACAGTGGTAGAGAAATCGCCGACATTCCACTTTGCCTACTTATTTGTGAGTGTATAATTAGGTAGCATCTTCTAGCCTGACTCCTCCAAACCCACTTAACAGCCAGCAGCTGCATTAGGTAAAGGAAGTCTGTTGAGCTGCCACTCATAGCACAATAAGGATGTTTCCAGCCCTCTCCACCAGTGAGCAAAAATCATAAGAAGGGCTGTGCTTTCCATTGTCTCAGCCTTGCTTTCTGGCAGGAAGGGGGCTGATAACGTCATCCTCTTTGCACCTGTCATACCTGCTTCCAGAACATTAGCATGGACTCTGATTCAGAGACTGAAGCAGTGGACATGCTGGGGCCTACCACTAAAGCAGAGCAGGAAGAGGTTCCAGAGCCAAACATCTCAGAGACAGACCAGAGTGCAGTACCAGCTCTTGCAGAGAATGCTGCCCATTCAGATAAAGAATACCATTTACCCCTACCTACCTTTGATGAGCAGAGACAGCAAAGGGAGGAGTTGAGAAGGAAATTATGGCAAGCAGTAATTAATTAAGCAACATTTGTATTGAGCTGTTGATCTATAAATTCACAGCCCTGCTCTCCAGGAGTTGTCAGAGATTATCTGAACTACCTGGCTCTCTGTCATGTTGCTGAACTCTGTGCTTGACCTGGACTGTGCTTGTTGACTCTGGATGCCATGTACCTGACCTGGATTGTGTTTATTTACTCTGGATGCCATTTAACTGACTTGACAAGCTGGAACATGTTCAGAGGAGGACAGCCCAAATGGTGAAGGTTCTGGAAACCATGCCCTATGAGGAGAGACCTAGGGAACTGGGTACATTCAGCCTGGGGAAGAGAAGGTTAAGAGATGATATTATAGCCCTGCTTAAATATTTGAAGGGGTGGCATATTGATGATGGAGCAAGCGTGTTTTCTGCTGCTTCAGAGAATAGGACCTGGAACAATGGATGCAAGCCAGAGGAAAGAGATTCCACCTCAACATTAAGGAAAAACATCCTGACAGTAAGAGCTGTTCAACAGCGGAATACACTCCCTCAGAGTGTGGCAGACCCCCAAGTCAGACAGAGGAATTGGATGATGCCTTTCTAGAACAGATGACCACACACTCAGAAAGGAGAGATGTAGTAGTGATGGGTGACTTCAACTACCCTGATATTTGTTGGAAGTCAAACTCAGCCAGATCCTCAAGGTCTAGTAAATTCCTCACTTGCCTCGGAGACAATTTCATGGTCCAAAAGGTGGAAGAGGCAACAAGGGGATCAGCTATTTTAGATCTGATCCTAACCAACAAGGATGACTTGGTTAATGAAGTGCAAGTGGTGGGATCTTTAGGTGGAAGTGACCATGTTCTCCTGGAGTTTGTTATACAATGGAAAGGAGAAGCCAGGCAGAGTCAGACACACATACTAGACTTTAGGAGAGCGGATTTCAGTAAACTTAGAGAAATACTGGGTGCGATCCCATGGTCAGGAATACTAAAAGAGAAGGGAGTTCAAGATGGATGGGAGTTTCTCAAAAGGGAGATACTGAAGGCACAAATTAAAACAGTTCCAGTGAGAAAGAAAAATGGGAGATGTCGCAAGAACCCAGGATGGATGACCAAGGAACTTTCAGCTCAGCTAAATTTTAAACGAAACATGTATAAGAAATGGAAAAATGAGGAAATCACCAAAGAGGAATTCAAACAAATAGCTAGCAAGTGTAGAGATAAGATCAGAAAAGCCAAAGCACAGAATGAACTCAGGCTTGCTAGAGAGGTTAAGAACAACAAAAAGGGCTTTTTTGGATATGTCCGCAGCAAAAGGAAGAAGAAGGAAACGGTAGGGCCACTGCGTGGAGAAGATGGCAAAATGCTAACAGAAGACAGAGAAAAGGCAGAATTACTCAACACCTTCTTTGCCTCAGTCTTCTCAGAAAAGGCAAAGGGTGCTCAACCTGAGGATAATGGAGCAGAGGACAGAATAGGGGAATTTCAGCACAAAATAAGTAAAGAGATAGTACAGGAATACCTGTTTAACCTAAATGAATTTAAGTCTCCAGGACCAGATGAGCTACATCCAAGGGTATTAAAAGAACTGGCTAATGTAATATCGGAGCCATTGGCAATAATCTTTGAAAACTCCTGGAAAACAGGAGAAATCCCAGCAGACTGGCGGAGGGCAAACGTTGTCCCCATCTTCAAAAAGGGGAAAAAAGAGGATCCCAACAATTATCGTCCAGTTAGTCTGACATCAGTACTAGGAAAGATTCTGGAGCAGATCATTAAACAGAGAGTCTGTGAACATCTAGAAGCCAATGCCATAATCACAAAAAGTCAACATGGGTTTCAGAGAAACAAGTCATGCCAGACAAATCTAATCTCTTTCTTTGATAAAATTACCAGCTTGGTAGATGAAGGGAATGCTGTGGATATAGTATATCTTGATTTCAGTAAGGCCTTTGACAGGGTTCCCCATGACATTCTCACAAACAAGCTTGTAAAATGTGGGCTGGACAAGGCAACTGTTAAGTGGATTTGTAATTGGTTGACCGGCCGAACCCAAAGGGTGCTCAACAATGGCTCCTTTTCATCCTGGAGAGAAGTAACCAGTGGGGTCCCACAGGGCTCTGTCCTGGGCCCAGTACTGTTCAACATCTTTATCAATGACTTGGAGGAAAAAATTGGGGGAATACTTATCAAATTTGCAGATGACACTAAAGTAGGAGGAATAGCTAATACTCCAGAGGACAGGATCAAAATTCAAAATGACCTGAATAGACTAGAAAGCTGGGCCAGAGCTAACAGAATGAACTTGAACAGGGAGAAATGTAAGGTACTGCACTTAGGGCGAAAAAATGAAATGCACAGATATAGGATGGGAGACACCTGGCTTAAGGAGACAACATGTGAAAGGGATCTAGGAGTCCAAGTAGACCACAAGTTGAACATGAGTCAACAGTGTGATGCGGCAGCTAACAAGGCCAATGCGATTTTAGGCTGCATCAATAGAAGTATCGTATCTAGATCCAGGGAAGTAATAGTGCCACTATATTCTGCTCTGGTCAGGCCCCACCTGGAATATTGTGTCCAGTTCTGGGCGCCACAATTCAAAAAGGACATTGAGAAACTGGAGCGTGTCCAAAGGAGGGCGACTAAAATGGTGAAAGGTCTGGAAACCTTGCCCTATGAGGACCGACTCAGGGAGCTGGGGATGTTTAGCCTGGAGAAGAGAAGGTTAAGAGGTGATATGATAGCCCTATTTAAATACTTGAAGGGATGTCATATTGAGGAGGGAGCAAACTTGTTTTCTGCTGTTCCAGAGACTAGGACCCGGAGCAATGGATGCAAGCTACAGAAAAAGAGATTCCACCTCAACATTAGGAGGAATTTCCTGACAGTAAGGGCTGTTCCACAGTGGAACACACTTCCTCGGAGTGTAGTGGAGTCTCCCTCCTTGGAGGTCTTCAAACAGAGGCTGGATGGCCATCTGTCGACGATGCTTTGATCTGGATTTCCTGCATGGCAGGGGGTTGGACTGGATGGCCCTTGCGGTCTCTTCCAACTCTATGATTCTATGATTCTATGATTCTATGGAGTCTCCTTGTCTGTCAGGGGTGGTTTGATTGTGAGTTCCTGCATGACATGAGGTTGGATTGGATGACCCTTGTGGTCTCTTCCAGCTCTTTGATTCTATGAGTCTAGACCTTTACATAAGACTTCGTACAGCATCCTGATGTGGCTGCTGGCTGTTAAGGTGGGCTGGTGGAGCAGTAACATACTGTCAGAGTTAGCACCCAGAATCCCAGACAATCAACCAGTCAGCTTGATTGATATAATCAACAGCACTTTATTGATAGATCCAGAATCAGACATGTGCCTCACTCAGCTTCTTAGCTGAGACTAACCACACCCTCCCAAAGACAAAGTAACAGAATCCCCAAAAGCCAAATCCCCTCCCAAGCAGAAACCCGCCAAGCGAAACCCCTCCTGTTTCCCACAGAAGTGAAAGCACATTCCCAGCTCTGAGCGCTCGGAGAGCCAGGCCTTCAAGGCCACCAGATAAGACACCTGGCCCTGCTATGCACTACTATCACTATCTACTCTTCTACTGAAGCTAAAGCCCCATCATCCCCCAACTACTATACTACACTACAAAACACTATCTGGTAGAATACTAACAGGATTCTAACAGTCAGCCCCCCGAAAAAGAAAAACCCCCTCCCCTAAAGATAGCCGAAAACAAAATCAAGTGACAGAGGAAAGAGAAGGCTTGTCAGGGTACTGTGCATGAAAACGAGCCACCAAATCAGGCGCATTGACATGAGCAACAGAAACCCATTCATCATGATCAACAGGAAAATGCTTCCAGCGAATGAGATACTGGAGTTTGCCCTTATGCAGCCTAGAGTCCAGAATTTTAGCAACTTCAAAGTGTTGTTGCCCATCAATCATCATGGGCAGAGGCTGAGAGTCAGTAGTCTTCCATCGACCCATGCTCCGATCTGGTTTCAACAACCTGAAATGAAAAACGGGGTGAAGATGACGGTAGGATTTGGGAAGAATGAGTTCGGCAGTGACATCATTCACCAATCTTTTAACAGGGAAAGGGCCAATGAACTTAGGACCCAACTTCTTCGAAGGAAACCTGGACTTCAAATTTTTTGTAGACAGATAGACCATGTCCCCAGGCTTAATGTTCCAACCGTCTGACCTTTTCCTGTCCGCATACTTTTTGTATTGACGCTTGGCGTCCTGCAATGCTTTAGTAATCATAGGCCAGGCTCCCTTGACTTTTTCAGACCATTGAGTCACCGCAACAGGGTCAGATTTCTCAGCAGGCAATGTGGGTAGCAACTTAGGTTCAAACCTATAGTTAATCAAAATGGGAGACTGCCCAGTGCTCCTATGGACAGCACTGTTGAAAGCTACCTCCGCATGAGGGAGTAAGTCATACCAATCATCCTGTGAATAATTAGTGTAGGACCGAAGGTATCTTTCAAGGGCCATGTTCATTTTCTCACATTGTCCATCAGTCTCAGGATGATAGGCTGTGCTGAGGGCCAATTGAACCCCCAATTTTTTCTGCAATACCCTCCAAAATTTAGAGGTGAAGGTACTGCCTCGATCCGAAATTATTCTATCTGGTAATCCGTGATATTTATATATATGGGCAATGAAAAGGTCAGCTAACTTTGAAGCTGAAGGCATCCCTTTGCAAGCAACATAATGTGTTTGTTTAGAAAACAAGTCCACCACCACCCAAATGGTGTCTCTGCCTTTACTTGGTGGCAAATCAGTTATAAAGTCCATAGCAATGTGTTTCCAGGGTGAGTCCGGCATGGGCAAAGGGTGCAGTAAACCTCTGGGTTTTCCCACAACAGCCTTGGCCCTAGCACAAACAGGGCAACTCTTTACAAAAGCATCCACATCCGCGCGCACACCTTCCCACCAATAAGTGTTGCGCAGTTTGTGCCAAGTCTTCAGATAACCCCAATGTCCAGCAGCTTTAGAATTATGGCAGAGCTTTAAAATGTCCTCTCTCATGGAAGCAGGGACATAGACCCTAGAATTCTTTACCCACAGCCCCTGTGCATTGCGAGACAGCAAGTCCTTGTGGCTCAGTAGCCAGTCATCTGCATCTGCCACTTGCTGGATCCGTAGCAGAACGTCATCCAGCAGGGTTTCAGACTTAGCCTGCGCAGGGGGCTGGGATGAAGCCTTGGCCTTGCTGCGAGTGATCACGGCAAGGCCCAACTGTTCAGGGGAAAAGATAGTTTCCAGTGGGATGGCCTCTTTCCCCTCATGTTGTGGCAACCTGGAAAGTGCATCAGCCAAAATGTTTTGGCGCCCAGGGAAGAATTTAAGCTTGAACTTGTATTTATAAAAATCCTTGGCCCACCTCCTCTGTTTGGGGGTCAGTTTGCGAGGAGTTTGCAATGCCTCCAGGTTTCTGTGGTCCGTCCACACCTCAAAAGGTTGTGGAGCCCCCTCTAAGAACTGCCGCCAACTTTCTAAAGCGTGTTTTATGGCATAGGCCTCTTTCTCCCAACAAGGCCAAGCTAATTCAGCCTTTTGGAACCTTCTAGACAGGTAAGCACATGGCCTTAGTTTACCATCAGCGTCCCTTTGCAACAGTACTGCGCCCATAGCAAAGTCACTTGCATCCACTTGTACAACAAAGGGCCTATCTGGGTCAGGGTGAAGCAAGATAGGCTCCTTACTGAACAGCAACTTTAACTGGTCAAAAGCCCGTTGGCATTCCTCTGACCACCGAATTGGAGCAGAAGGCTTGGGTCCTTTGCTCCCTTTTGGCGCCTCCCCCCTTTTCTTCTCTACAGATTTGGTTTTAAGCAGATCAGTTATAGGCAAAGCAATTTTGGCAAAATCAGGAATGAATTGTCTGTAAAAGTTGGCAAAACCCAAGAACCTCTGAACATCTTTGCGGTTCCTAGGGGGCGCCCAGTCTAGTACAGTTTGCACCTTAGCAGGATCCATTTCTATGCCCTGGTTGGAAACTCTATACCCCAAAAAGTCCAATCTTTCTGTGTGGAAATGGCATTTGGACAGTTTTACATATAACTGGTTATCCAGCAGTCTTTTGAGCACCTCTCGGACCAACTTAACGTGGCTATCCAAGTCTTTGGAGTAAATAAGCACATCATCCAGGTACACCAGAACCCCTTCGAAGAATAGGTCATGTAGTACCTCGTTAATATGCCTCATGAAAATCCCAGGCGCCCCCGCAAGGCCAAAAGGGAGAACCAGGTACTCAAATGCCCCCAAGGGGCAGTTAAATGCAGTCTTGTATTCATCCCCCTCTTTGATGCGAACTCGGTAGTAAGCATCCCTCAAGTCCAGCTTGGTAAAAATCTTGCCTTTGACTAATCGTCCCAACATGTCCTTCATTAAAGGCAGGGGGTATTTGTTAGTACTACAAATCCCATTCAGGTTGCGATAGTCTGTGACCAACCGCAAGGAGCCATCCTTCTTTTCCCTGAAGAAGACGGGAGCGGCAAAAGTCGAAGTCGATGGTCTAATAAATCCCCGGGCCAAGTTTTTCTCGATAAACTCCTTTAGGGTGGTAAGTTCCCATGGGGTCATTGAGTATAACTTAGGTTTAGGCAGTGGTGCCCATGGCTCTATTTCAATGGCACAGTCCGTCTCTCTATGCGGAGGCAACACATCACACTCCTTAGCTTCAAAAACCCCCTGCAAATCGTGATAGCATTGAGGGAAGGAAACCGCTCCCTCCCCAACACAGTTTAATGTCCCATGGCCTTGCATAGTCTCTAAATGGGCAGCCGCCTCCCTCGGGGTCAGCCCCGGACGTGGCACCGGCTGGAGGAGAGGAGGAAGCACCACAGCCTGGTCAAGGCAATGTTCTCTGCAAACTGGATCATCAAAAATCAATTGTCTATCCCTCCATCTTAAAGAGGGGTTGTGGTGATGCAACCAGTCAATTCCCAGCATCAAATGGTAGTTGTAGGTGGGCCCCACCACCAGCTGGAGTTGTTCCCAATGGTCTGCCACCCCAAGCCACACAGGGGCGGTTTTCCTCTCCGCTGCTTGCCCACCCATCAAAGACCCATCCATCTGTGTGAAGGGTATGGGCTCCTGCAAGGGGTGAGTTGTAATGTCCAAACTGCTGACCACAGCAGGGTTTATTAAGCATCTGGTGCACCCACAGTCAATGGCTGCAATTAGTTGCATGGCCTTTCTCTTTGACCCCACCATTAAAGTCACAGTCAATGAAAATAGGGGGACACCCCCACTCACCATTCGCACGTGGCTCTCAGATCCATTAGCCCGCCTTTCGCCGCTTTCTAAGGCAGGCTCTGGTAGTTTAAAGGCCCCTCCTCAGGCTCCGAACTTCCACTATCCGTCCAGACTTCTGATTCCCCTTCCTCCGCTGCCTGCAGGCTGCGATCAGCTGGGGCCTTTTTCTCTGGCTTGCCTTTTCTCCCTTTCGCCGCTTTGCCAGGGGGGGGTCTGCGGGGGGTTGGGTTTCCTCTCCTGGCCTTTGTCAGGACAAGCTGCAATTAAGTGGCCTTTATTGCCACACTTCAAACACAAGCCCAGCCTGCGCCTTCTCTCCCACTCGCTCTCCGCAGAGCTTCCTTGGCTTTTAGCTTTCGGTGTTGGGGCCCTGTTTCCTTTTCCTTTGGAATCTTTTGCTCTCCTCTGAGCCAGCATCTTGACCTCCTGCTGAATGGCCTCCGCCTCTCCAGCCAGTCTAATCCACTCCATCGCGGTGGGGGGGTTGCCTCTGGTGAGAGCCCATCTCACAATCTCCGGACGCAGTCCCTCTTTAAAGTACTGAATCTTCATTCCCTCTGTACAGTCAGACACTTGGGCCACCAATCTCCTGAACTCCATAGCATATTCCGACACCGACCTGGATCCCTGATCCAAAGCCTTAAGTTCAGCCAGGGCAATGCTAGCCCGAAAGGGATCTTCAAATCTGGCCCTTAGAGCTCTCATAAACTCTGCTAGGCTTCTTAGCTCAGTGGCCTGGCAGTCGTATAGCTGCACCAGCCAGTTCGCCGCCTCCCCTTTGAGGTGTCTAGCCACGCACTTTACTTTGGCTGCCTCTTTGGGGAAAGTGGGTCCCCACTCCTCCATGTGGTCTGCCACTTGCGATAGGAAGTAAGGCAGTGTTTGGGGATCCCCATCAAACTTGACTCCCAGCCTCCTGGCTTGGGCCTCCTGCGCTCTGTCTTGGGGGGTGCCACCGGTGGTGCCGCCGGTGGGGGGCCCTGGGGCAAAGCCTCTTCCTCCCCAGCTCCCGCGCCAGCTCCAGCCCCTGGGGGCAGCACTGCTGGGGCTGGGGCCGGACCTGCCCCTGCTCCTGCTCCCCCTCCTCCTTCACCCGTAAGCCATTGGAGGACCTCTAGGATCGTGGCCAGGGTGTCCTGAACCCCCTCCATGTCCACCGTCAGCTGTTGTACCTGCGTTTCCAAGTCGGCTTCTTCCCCAGGAGGCAGTTGCAGCGGCTGCGTGAAGCCTGTGTTCCAGTCCGACCAGCGTGCAGCACGCCTTCGCTCCTTCGTTCGGGGTGGTGCCACTGGCAGGCCAAACCACTGCCCCGGTGCCAGTGGGGTCTGCGGCAACTGCGGCCTCACCGCCCTTGGCACGGCCCCGGTTCCTCGAGCCTCCGTCTGAGTGTCCTCCACGGCCTCGGTCGTTTGGCTTTCCTTGGAGGATGCACTTGCCCCCTCGGCCTCCTGGTCCGTCATGGTTGTTGCAGAAGTTGGTATAGTGAGTCTCAGCTAACTGTCAGAGTTAGCACCCAGAATCCCAGACAATCAACCAGTCAGCTTGATTGATATAATCAACAGCACTTTATTGATAGATCCAGAATCAGACATGTGCCTCACTCAGCTTCTTAGCTGAGACTAACCACACCCTCCCAAAGACAAAGTAACAGAATCCCCAAAAGCCAAATCCCCTCCCAAGCAGAAACCCGCCAAGCGAACCCCCTCCTGTTTCCCACAGAAGTGAAAGCACATTCCCAGCTCTGAGCGCTCGGAGAGCCAGGCCTTCAAGGCCACCAGATAAGACACCTGGCCCTGCTATGCACTACTATCACTATCTACTCTTCTACTGCAGCTAAAGCCCCATCATCCCCCAACTACTATACTACACTACAAAACACTATCTGGTAGAATACTAACAGGATTCTAACACATACTTACAGTATGACTATATAGTCTTACTGAATATAGTACAGAATTCTGGGAAATAACTGTGCTACTCTGGAATATCAGTGTGCAAAGGGATCTTGTAGCACATTTGAGACTGAGAGAAAGAAATAACATCCAAACTCCAAAAAATAGCACTACCTTTATGAAGCCAATCAAAATGCACAAAATACATGTTGCAAGCTTTCAAAGCTCCAGCAGCTTTTGCATCAGAGAAAGGTGTCACTCTTTTGCAGATTTTGGATGTTATTATATTTTGCTGTATGGCCAACATGGCTCCCCCTGGACATGCTTTCTGAGATAAAGAAGTTGTTGCACAAGTGTTCTTAGACTTAGTTAATCACTCTTTCTTTAGGCAACATCTTTCCTCCTGCCTTTGTCCTCAAACATTTCACCTCATCACCACACATTTTGCATTTTTGTGTTTATTCATATAGTCTGATTATAAAGGTCCTTTTCAGGCAACACTCCATGCATCTGAGGAAAAGGACCAAGTCTACAAAAGCTTATGATACAACTTGTTTTGCACAGTTAGTATCAAAGGTACTACACAATTCTTTTGCATACTGAATATGGAGCAGTAACTCTAGGTTATGAATCTGTAACTGCAATATAGAATGCCAGCTAGACTGTACAAAGAATTCCAATAATGCACAAAAGTGGAGCAATCACTATTTGTTCCTGCATGTGGCCTGCCATTTAGGTTGCGTATCTATAAGCAAGGATTGTCCAGTATTATATTTTCCTATTATACTAAGCAGATCTCAGGAAAATGGAAGAGAGAAATGAGAGAACAAATTACAGCAAAAATGCAAGATGTTTATTGGCCTTTAGTAACTTTGGTCAAATTCTGAATAATAGCAATTGCTTTGGGGGCATCTTATAAATGAACACAGCTGGCCAAAGATGAGTGAATGAAAAAGTTACTTTTTTTCTGTCTGAAATGCGTGCTATGCAAACTAATTTTGTTCTGTGCTTTACATATTTGCCTGCTGCTAATTAAATTGAGCTATAATTCCAATTAAAATGCTGGTTTTCTTAAACAGACCACAGTAAAATGACATTGCCATGCAATTTGGCGTCTTCTTACGTGACTGCCGTGACAATGGTTTGCTCAGATTTCATTCCATCCGCTTAGTGGGTTACACTCCAAACCCAACAAAATCATTGGAATTTACCATCCACTTTTCATTTTAAAAAAACAACACTTCATTTGCTGCATTGTTTTAATTCTTCCTTCTACAAATTTGCAAAGGATATCACTGGTAAAAAGGCCCTTCCCTCTAAATGCATTAGTGTTATTAGTATTAGGGGTGTACGGCAATGTGAGCTGTGTGGGCTGCAGAATGGGCACATTGTGTTTTGCACCCACTGCTGCCAGCAGATGGATGGAACTGCAGAGTGATAGTGGCAGTACACTCATAACCCACAATCCTCCTGAACTGGGAAGTCAACTAACACACCTGGTACAAATTATTGTTACATCAGACTTTGCTTGATGTGAAGTCTTGCTACTTTCTTTAACTAGAGTAACTTGACATTGAGAATCAAAACAAAATAGTAAGAGGAGTACGTATTTCCCAAAATTAAGCAGCATTCCTTCCCACAATAGCTTTTCCTCAGAAAGAAAAGAGGTCTGTGCATCCAATGACCCATTACAAAACAAAGTATGCTAAATGCAAGGTGTGGAAGTAAGAGAAATTATACGCTGTGACAAAAAGATGTTTTCCAGTACTTAGAGAAGTTCCTCTGCAAAACTAGCTTGAATAATGTATAATCTAGTTTGACTTTAGGCAGGCCACACAGTTACTGATCTGTGTTATCATACTGATGGTCTTTGGCATACCTGATTGGAACATATGAATGGTTTCATCCTGATTTTATTTAAGCCTATGCAGCTATAGTCTACTGAGTCAGACCAACAGTGCATTGTAGGCAGGAACTGAAGATCTGGAGGAGTCCCAAACAGAACCAGACTGAAACGGACAGATTTGGAAAATGTTTGAATTGAAGCTTCCTCCAGAGTTACTGAATTTGAACCTGAACACTCCTGAAGATTCACTAGCATTCTGGATTAAGAAGACTCCAAAGACCTGGATAGTTCATCTCCCGTGGTGGATACATTTTCACCTAAGCTTCCATGTAAGAAAACAATTTTGTGGCTGCTGACTCCAGCCTTCAAGCCCAATGAATTATTTTACCAGTGATGTCCAATCCTAGTGCTTTGCAGATGGGATGTTGAAAATCTGTGTTTCATCAGCAAGACTGATGCTGTGTCCCTTTGCTGGTTTTCACTCCAAATCTAGAAAAGTTTAACACTGGCTTCAAAAATACTAGATGCTGGGGTCTTTTGGTCTCTGCAACTATATATTTCATTATATATTCCACTTTAACTGTCATGGCTCCAGTGTTATGGAATTCTGGAAATTGTAGTTTTGTGAGACATATAGCTATCTCTGTCCACAATGCAATTTTTAGAATTTCATAGCATTGAGCCAAAGCAGTTAAAGTAGTGTCACACTGGATTATTTCTGCAGTGTTGATGCAGCCAAGGTGTCATTAAACATAGCCATTACACAGAGGTCAAGAATGCCAAGAAACACAAGAATACCAAGAGCATGGACAGTCAAAGAGACTGAATGGTTGTGAACAATATGGCTTCCCAACAGCATCTAGAAGATTTATAGGTGGCTTCCTCTGGATGCCAGGTACTTGATTAGTTAGTATCTTCTATTTAAGAGATGGTTCCTACAAAGTATCTCCTTTTCTTTTTGCCACACCTCAAAGAGTAGGGGGGTCATCTTTTCAATGTCTGTTAAGTTCTGCTGAGAAGAAAGCCCCTCACTTGCTTCAGCCACCAAATTCTCAGACTCACAGAGTGAGCCATCTGAAGCCAGAAACTCCTTGCAATCCAATACCTCTGTATTGGATTCCTCAGATTCTGAAGGGTGAGTAATGACAGATGCATTTTAAGTCCAGACAGTCCAATCACTACCGTCTTCTCAGGTTTCTTACTCCTTTGCCTTTTGCTCTCAGCCCATCACCACTTATATATTACATAATTTCCATGGCATTAAAATATGTTGGGAGTCCTAGAGTGTCATATATTCAGTTTCTGGCAAAAGTGGCTTTTTCTTCCATTTTATTTTGCCACTCCACAGTTGAGTACCCAGCATCTCCATTTTGTTGAGTTAAACGTAAATAATGGTTTTGCAATAATGTAATAACAAAGATGTATGAGAGCTGTTGTGGTGTAGTGGTTTGAGAATTGGATTAAGAGTCTGGGGGATCAGGGTATGAATCCCCACTCAGCCATGGAAACCCAATGGGTGGCCTTGAGAAAGTCATACTCTCTCAGCTTTAGAGCAAGACAATGGAAAACCTCCTCTGATTAAATTTTGCCAAGAAAAAACAAGGCTAGCATTGCCAAACGTTCAAAGTGACTCAAAGGTATATAGCAACAACAATAAATAGTAATGTTCATCAGTAATTTCTCTCATTTCTTTCTTTCTTTTTAACATTAAATTTAATGGGACTTGAGCATCCATGGATTTTGGTATCCATGGGGAGTCCTGGAGCCAAACCCCAGTGGATACCAATGGCCCACTGTATTCCCTTATACAGTGAAGCAGATATTTCCATCTTTTGCAAAGCCAATATGTTACTTTCAAGAACATTGCAAAGGAAACAAAGCAAGGCTTGTGTTAGGAAATAAACTCCAGTTTGACCTCTGAGTTTGTTTGTTAATAATATCGGGCATGATTCACTGTCTTCTTTGAAGTCAGCAGGCAAGACCTCTTACTTTTATAAATGCAGCATCAGAAATACCTTGGAAAAACAGGCAGCGTTAAAAGGAGAAGTGGAGTGTTTATGAGTAAGAGGGGTCTTTGGTAGTAGGTCTAACATGAATCAGATACATCAGATGTTTCCAGGAATGAAAACTCCCTGGAAGGTTAAATGGGCTGTATACCATCCCTTTTATTTCAGAGATGAGATGGCTTTAGGAAAGAAAAGAGGGGGAAATACCCCACCTGGCTCCTTGATGCAAGATCTCACCACATGAAACAACCTCTCCAACACCTTGCTGTTGGCAAGTGGATCTATCTTTCCCTTCTTCCATACATGTCAGAAGACTATTAAATTAGTTGGGTTCCTGTGCAAATTTTTGATGCTCCAAAGGAGCCATCATTATGTTCAAGGGAACTAGATTGTAGGTCTTCGGCACAGGTAGAACTAAATTAATTCCTCTGCTAGAAGGCTAAAAGAGGTGGCACAGGTTTCTTCGATCAATATGTTGATGAAATACTTTTGAAAAGTCTGGAGATAAAGGCTCCCTTTTCTGGCCCTGAGACTTTTTGAACCACTGAGTTTTACTATTCTAGCCACCCTAGGATCTGAGTGGAGGGAGTTCGCAGAGGTGTGTTAGAAACCTTCCTGCTGTTCCTTGTGTTCTTCCAGAAAGGCTTTCTAAAGGGTGAGATGAGAAGAAGAAAAGATCAAGAACTGACGTGTCTTTGTCTCCATGTTTTAATCTTTCCTGGTGCCCCTCTTTTATAACTAAAAATAAGGGTTTATAACAGCAGTTTACAGGAAAATCCCATGTGGACCCATGTGGAGGAAGGAAGAAACTGAAAGTTTTAATTCTTCAGTTTTGGAGACTTCAATATCTCTTATGAGATTTGATTGTCATGCTTTCCCCCCATGCTGTTTGGTCAAGAAGATGCCAATGGGCTTGATCAAGAGAGACATTTAAGGGGGGAATCCCCCCTAAAATGTGTACCCTTATAACTCTCCCACATAAAGCACAGCCAATTTTAATAGCCCTGGGGTCCACCCAATATTTTTAAGTTTATGTGATAGCTTTCTTTAAATCAGAAAAGAAAAATCCTTGTGAATGTCCATGAAATGGGAGTTCTAGAAATAGTATGCCTCTGTATTAAAAGGCATTAGGAAGAATGTCCTGACAGTAAGAGCTGTTTGACTGTGAAATATGCAACCTTGGAGTATGATGGAGTCTCCCTCTGTGGATCTTTTTTTTTAAACAGAGGCTGAATTGCCATCGGCTGGGAATGCTTTGATTGTGTCTTCCTGCATGACAGGGGGCTGTACTGGATGGATTTATGGTCTCTTTTAGCTCTAGGATTCTATGATTTCTAAAAAGTGCAAGTGTCCTTGTTTATCAGAGAGGGACCATAGCTCAGGGATAGCACATCTACTTGGTGCAACACTGGGGCTGGCATCCTTTTAGTGACATATGCAGATGTAAGTCCACCTTACACTAATACATGTCTTGCTTTGGTCATTCTGAAGGTTGATATTCTCTTTGACCCTCTGCAATGTCCAAAGCTCCCCCCCAGATTTACTGTTCCAGTGTGTTAAATGATGGCCACTTCATTGCTGGTGGAAAATGGAGGGTATTGGAGAAGTACTTGGCTATGCACCCATTGTCAGATGCAAACCGATGACATAATCCATTGGGAGCTCTGGAGGACCTTAGTGGATCTCAGCACATGATGTCTTCGGACTACATCTGGCTTACAGGAAAATCCCCCGATCAACATGTAACCACTGAGTGTAGAGTAGTTTCCACCATAAATCGACTGTAACAGTCATGCCACAGGTGGTTGAAAGACCGTAGCCTGAAGCAATACCACCCCAGTGAGAATTCATGATCTTATGCTGGCAGGACTGGCCTTGTCATGACTCTAGTGGCAGACTCCTTATGTTCATGGGAAAACACTATTGACTCAGTAGAGAGGTTGGAGTAGCAGTTGTACCTTATGCCAAACCTGAGCAATGCTTATTCTCTACCTGCCATCCCTTTTTATCAGGAGTCTTCTCTTGGTAGTACACCTCATCAATTTGAATAAGTCATGATAACAGGTTCTTAAGTCTACAGATTCTAGTCCAGGAGACCCAGCTGAGCCCATCTTTTCCTCATTGTTAAGAGCCAGTGTTCCCAAAGCATGCAAGGGCTCTTTAACTGAAAGGCACTTTTCCCATGAAAGTAGCCCTCCAGAGTGAGCTGAAGTTCAGTTTAGACTTCAGTCTGAGGTTGTCTGTTGCTGAAGAAACATTTGAGACTCATAAGAATCCTTGGTCTATGGGCAGATGGAGTTTTCTGGGATTTTTCTCAGACTCTGCTGCCAGTACTAGAACCTTGACTGGCTGTCCTTCAAATTGTTGTGATTATTTTGTGCCTTCAAGTCAAGCCTAACTCATTGTTACCCCATCATGCATAGGGTCTTCTTGGCAAGAATAATTCAGAGAACATTGCCTTCCTCTTAGGCTGAGAAAGTATGACCTGCCCAGTGCAATTCTCAACTGAGCTGAGAAGTGAACTCTGGTCCTAGTCCAGTATTCAAACTACTATACCACATTGTCTCTCTTCTGGGAATTATACTTTACCTTGATTCGCTGAAACAACTTGCTTTGAGGCAATCTGAACATCTGTCCAAAACCATTAAAATCCCATTTGGCTGAGGTCATTCCCTGAAACAGAACACATTGTGGTGTGACTCCATTCTAATTGTATACTCAGAAAATAAGAAATGAGCTTCTCTGTCTTCCACAAACAGAAACCTATATATGAATTTTGCTCCAGAAATCAACATACAAATGTTGATTTCATCTTTCGGCCTGTGAGGGAGAGAATAGGTTGGCCCAGCTCCATCAGGGCTTGCCTGAAGATAAAGTGTCCTCCCTCCATAACTGTCATCTTTCGGCCTGTGAGGGAGTGAATAGGCTGGCCCAGCTCCATCAGGGCTAGCCTGAAGATAGAGCGCCCTCCCTCCATAACTGTCATTTTTTCGGCCTGTGAGGGAAAGAATAGGCTGGCCCAGTGTCATCAGGGCTAGCCTGAGGATAGAGCACCCTCCCTCCATAACTGTCATCTTTCGGCCTATGAGGGAGAGAATAGGCAGGCCCAGCTCCATCAGGGCTAACCTGAAGAAGAAGAAGAGCCCTCCCTCCAGTCCATCTGCCTTGGTCCAGGCCTCAGAGGGAGAGAATAACCACTAGACCTCATCCCCTTTCCCACCACCATTCCCTTCTCCTTTTGTGTCGTGTCTTTTTAGATTGTAAGCCTTAGGGCAGGGAACCGTCTATTATCCTCTCTGTTGTAATCCGCTCGGATTCCCAGTGATTGGGTGGTATATAAATAAATCCTATTGTTATTATTATTAATATTATAGGTTATAGTTTTAACTCTTCACAATTATGACAATATTGCCACATGTATAACTCCCCTGCAACCTACTTTACCAGGCATCATCTGCATGAAGAGAAGGAAGTGCATTCTGTCAGTAAAGATGGAAAAAGCAAAAAGTGAGCATACTACCTAAATGAGGTGGAACCATGATAAAGAAAAGGTATTCTAAAATAAGGGAAAATAGAAGCTGCAGTTATTCAGCTCTTAGGAATCTCAAAGAAAAGCAGCTTAAGCCTTACAGAATGTTCTGACCCATATCCTCCTGGACTAACTTACTTTATCAATTCATAACAATAACAATCTAAAATGTAAGGTAAAGGTCCAACAATGTCTGATATGTGGATGACACCATACTGCTAATGGAAAAAAATCATGGTCTTGCAACAATTACTAAGGAAGGTCAAGGAATAAAGTGCAAAGGCAGGCTTGTTGCTGAACATAAAGAAAACAAAAATGAGCATGGAGAAACTACATAAATTGAACCTAGACATTGAAGAAATTGAAATAGTTAAAAGATTTCCTGTACCTTGGGTCAAACACTGATCAGAAAGGATACTGCAGTCAAGAAATCAGAAGACTATGAATGGGAAGGGCAGTGATTAAAAAAAATAGACAAGATCCTAAAGAGTAAAGATATACAACTGAGCACCAAAGTTAGCATTGTCCAATCCATGGTATTCCCCATTGCCATGTGCCATGATGTGACAGCTGGACAGTGAAGAAAGCGTACAGGATGAAAATCAACTCATTTGAGATGCAGTGCAAATTAGAGTGCCAGGGGTACCGTGGATGGCCAAGAAAACAAACAATGGGTCCTTGACCAGATCAGTCAAGATGATTAAAATGAGACTGTCATTCTTAGGCTACATCATGAAAAAGGCATGAATGATTGGAAAAGACAATGCTAGAGAAGATATAAGGCAATAGAAAGAGAGGAAGACTGCATACCATATGGACAGGGAGGTCATGGGCCTGAATATATAAGATGTAAGCGAGAGGACAGAGGGTGGGCAGGGTGGAGATGACGCATCCACAGGGTCACCATGAGTTGAGATCAACTGGAGGGCAGCTAACAACAAGAAAGGTTCAATATAACTAGTTTTTACTTAGTTCTTGCCTAGTAATATTCCATTATGGATTAATGGTTGTTCTTGCATGATTAGCTAATATATTTCCAGTATCCTCTTTTCATTTGTTTTATGTGTTGTAAGCTCTTACTGGGTAGATATTCCAAAACTGTGCTAAACGGTAAGATGCACGCTCTAAATGGTAAAGCCAGATAGTTGATAAAGACATCTGGACCTGCACTGTGTCATAAGTTTCTGTCTTCAATCAACTGATGTTCCATACTTGAACCCAAGTAGGAAAGGGGATAGCTTTTCCCTACAGCAGCAACTGGGGCACAGGTGAATGATGTTTCCATCAGGTTTGGAGGGGTCAGGAGAGGGTATTTCCTAACCATCCGATGTAAAATACTGGCCATTAAATTTTGAGTAAATCTTTAGCCATCATCCACTATACCAAACACCCAAAGCAGGCATAGTTTTTCAGTTGAAACTTCTTCTTTTCTTGTTGCCAAGTGAAACTTTCAAGAAAAAGTTGGCTTTAAGTGGGAAAGTTGGAGGGAGAAATCTACTGTGGCTTATTGGATGTTGGTGGTATATCTAGATCTAGGATGAAGCATCTAATTTCAAGTAATACAGAGAAGCCCCATAGCCAAGCTCATTTAATCTTAAGAAAAAGTAGGACTTTTATCAGCTTTACTTCCAACTAATTTTTCCCCCTACAGTATGCTGAAATGGCTAGATTGTGCCAAATGCCAGTCTCCTCTAGTTATATACCAGACATACTTTAACGGGAACAGCAAGCATCCAGCAGTGATGTTGGATAATCAATCGAGTCTTCAAGGATAAAAATAAGCCAGGCAAAAATCTATGGCTTCTGCTTGCTTCCCGTGTGTTTGGAAATACCGTTAATGAAAAATGAGGTGGATGTATCCATTGCACATTTTTGGATTACTGTTGGGCACCATCAATCTGAAGCCTAATGAAACAGAGACCACCTACAGGGGAGGGATATTGTGTCCATCTGACAAACAGCATCTGATTTACTCACCGGTTGCAGCGGCACAAGCTGGCATGAGATGAAAAAATTCCCATTTCTGATCAGACGTGGTAGGCAAAGTCCCAGGCTTGTTTCCTCACTCTTGCAGGTAATCTAAAACTGTATAGAACTTTTGTGTATTGAACTTTTGTGACTGGCAGTGAAGGTCATGAAATGGGCAGATTTCCCATGCTCGAATTATTAGTGGAGGGGGCTTAATGATACCCAAAGCTCCCACCCCTTATCCTCTCAATTTTAATGACAACCAGTTTCTACAAGCATTTACAAAAAGGGAGCAAGGGAGCAGTTAGATAAGCTAAGAGACCAAATTCTGTCCAGCTCCCATCACTTCCTATGCATGTCCAATGGGTACAAGGAAAAGGGCCTTCTTAGTGGCTGCTCCCAGACTTTGAAACTCCCTCCTTAGTGAGGCTAGGATGGCTCTCTCCTTGTTCCCCTTTTGCCATCATATGGAATTTTTTCCTGTTCTAAAAGGCTTTTAGGAATTGACTGCAGTGGTGTGTTGTTTTGTTGTTCTTTCAGATGTTTAAAGAAATTAACAACAAATTGGTTTCAATTCTACAGAATGTTTAACTGGCTTTTAAACCTAACTTTTGTTCATTTTTACTTATGTTTTTGTATGCTTTTAATCTGTTCTGGTTTTAATATTTTGCAAATAAGGTGCCCTGAGTTGCACTATTGGAGAAGAGGCAGGAGAAGGATGTAATGTTAAGAAATGGTGCTTGACTGTCCTTGTTTTCCTCTTTTTTCTCTGCATGTTTTTCTTTTGTTCTGTGCTCTTTTTAACTGTAAACCTGAAGGCAGGGGCTGTCTTGATTTTGATATGTGTACAGCTTTGAACAATAACAGTAGAAGCAAGACACCAAGCTCAGAGGGTTCATTCACTGAACAGTAGTGGCTGAGCAAGAACTGCAGAAGGGGTTTGTTTCCTACTACAGTATCCCTGTATGTTTTCTGGAAATATGTGATTGAACTTTAGAGACAAAATGCTAGTTTAGACTCCTCGTTGGCCTGATGTAGCAAGGTTCCTTTCCTTCACACCTTTACCATAGGAATGAGGCAAAGGACTAGCCAGCAAGAACAGAAATATGGTACAACCAAAACTTCAGAAGGAGGAGAAAAGGCACCTCTTTGAGCACATCAGAGCCCACTCTGTAGGCAGTCACACTTTTCTTCTTTAAAGTAGAACAATGTTGTGATTCCAAATCCAGAAGCCCCTTTGTTTTTTTTTGTTTTTTTTTTTGCATCTGGCTTAGGTTTAGCGACAGTGCCAGGTTTGTTACCTTATAACTGCCTGGAACTCTGCAGGAGGAAAGAAAAACCAAGGCAGAATTATGGTCTATATCAGTTGGGTCTCTTGCCATAGTTAGACATGTTGATATGTACATCCAGGTGGGGTGGCTGCTGTACAGGTGCAACATAATAATAATGAAGAGAACAACGCTTCTGAAAACAACAACTGCTGTTTGAAGGCTTCCTGGCATGACATGTTCTAGCTGTTCACAAGTCAGCTTACCATGCACATGCGACTCTGCTCCAAATAAACGTTACATTCACTTTCATCAGTTTCTCAGGTCCCTGAGACAGTCGCCTGGATCACATCCTACTGAACTTGTCCAGCTGTACACTCACACCTAGGATTTATGTTTAGCAGGTGCAAGATTGTGATAATATCTTTCTTGAAAGTTGACTTCTGCTGCCTAGAAAAAAAGGAGAAAAAAAGAGCAAAGAAAGATACTGCCACTGTTTGCACTGTTTTCTGCACCATCCTGCAGTAAATGCACAATTTTCCAGCTAATTTGGAAGACCCTCCTATCTGTTTTCTTTAAAGGTACCATTTGATCTTTGTTTTAGCTACAGCAGTGAAATACAGACTGTCTATTCCAGGGGTAGGGAAACTTTCTGAGCCAGGGGCCGGGTTGGTGTCCCCCAGAAAACGGGGGGCGGGGAGGGGGGGTAAATAATTAAAAAATATAGGACAACATTTTCAAATGTAGGACACATTTTATAAAAATGGAGGACATGCACAAAATTTTGATGATTTTTTAAAAAATGTTAATATAAATGCATGTTTCTTAGGCATGATCAAAATGGAGGACATTTGGGCATTATTCCTAGACAGATGGCGGAAATGTACTTCCCTTTCTGGCCAAACCCCCTCCCCCCATTCCAAACAGCACATTTGGGCATTAAACATGGCTTTACTTAAGATGGCCTCTTGCATATTTCAGAGGCTTATTGCATAACCAAACTCTTTGGGTTTCACACTGAACATGGGTTCACATGGCTATGCATATTGAACATGTCAAGGTGGTCTCATAAGTGATTTGCCCTCAGGTTCAACTGTACTTCTCAGAAGTGTGTACTTGGTCAAGGGACTGTGGTTTTTCTTCACTGGGCATGAATTTGTAAAAATCACAGCAATTTACATTGACCATGCCTCTGAAGCTGGCTCACATCAATATAATAATAATAATAATAATAATAATAATAATAATAATAATAATTTTTTTATTTATATCCCGCCCTTCTTATAATCAGGGCGGCTTACAACAAGGATTAAAATACAATCATACAAAACACGAAGACAAGAAGAATTAAAATACAGATACAACAATCATATAAAAAATAACAAGCAAAAAGCCCCATAGCCCAACCTCTTGGCCACGGAAGAGGAGGGAGGCCCACAGGATTTTATTCGGGGAATGCCTGTTGGAACAGGAAGGTTTTCAAGTCCTTCCTGAATTGGGCCAGGGTGGTGGACGAGCGGAGCTCGGTGGGCAGCGTATTCCAAAGGGCTGGGGCAGCCATGGAGAATGTCCTCCGTGTGGTGGAGGATAACCTAGCCCCAGGCACCTTCAGTAATTGCTGCCCAGACGTTCTGAGGGTGCGAGGCGGAATATATGGGGAGAGGCGGTCTTTTAGGTATCCTGGGCCCAAGCCATTTAGGGCTTTATAGGTGATTACCAACGCCTTATATTGAGCTCGGAAGCGGATGGGCAGCCAATGGAGGTCTTTCAAAACCGGTGTTATATGGCTGGCCCTGGGAGCACCAGTGACCAGCCGGGCTGCCATGTTCTGCACCATTTGCAGCTTCCGAGTTTGGTATAAGGGTTGCCCCATGTAGAGTACATTGCAGAAATCCAGTCTCGAAGTTACCAGAGCATGTACAACAGTTTCTAGGTCCCTCTGGGCCAGGTATGGGCGCAGCTGGCGAATAAGCCGAAGCTGATAACAGGTGCTCTTGACCGTCGCATTCACCTGAGCTGTCTGGTGAAGCGACAAGTCAAGAAGCACCCCCAGACTGCGCACGGAGTCCTTCACAGGGAGCGTGACCCCGTTCAGGACAGGTGGAACCACCGCCATTCCTGGACCAGGAGAACCTATCACTAGTACCTCCGTTTTCTCTGGATTCAATTTGAGTCGGTTTTCCCTCATCCAGCCCATTACTGACTCTAGACAGGCCACGAGAGGAGAGACGCCATCCCCAGTCACTGCATCAGTCGGAGACATAGAGAAAATAATTTGGGTGTCATCAGCGTGCTGATAACCCCGCGCCCCATGTCTCCGGATGATCTCTCCCAGCGGTTTCATGTAAATGTTAAATAGCATGGGAGACAGAATGGCTCCTTGAGGGACCCCGGTTTTAAGGGGCCTCTCGTCAGAGCACACGTCTCCCAGCTGCACCATCTGGGACCTCCCGGAGAGGTAGGAGCGGAACCACTGGAGCGCAGTGCCCCCGATCCCCACCTCTGCCAGGTGTCCCAGAAGGATACCATGGTCTATGGTATCGAAAGCCGCTGAGATGTCCAAGAGCACCAACAGGGACACGCTTCCCCCGTCGATGCTCAGACGGAGATCATCGACCAAGGCGACCATGGCCGTCTCAACCCCGTAACCTGCCCGGAAGCCAGTTTGAAATGGGTCCAGATAATCCGTTTCATCCAAGACCGCCTGAAGCTGGATCGCAACCGCCCTCTCGATCACCTTACACAAAAATGGAAGCAGAGAAACAGGCCAATAATTATTATGTACCAGGGGGTCGAGGGAGGGGTTTTTTAAAATAGGTTTTACAATGGCCAATTTAAGTTGAGATGGAAATAGCCCATCCCTCAGAGATGTATTCACTATCCGGCGTAACAATGATGTTACCGCCGGTCCCCCCTGGGCCGCTAACCATGAGGGACAGGGATCAAGAGAGCTGGTTGTTTTCCGAACACTTCCGAGGATCTTGTCCACATCCTCGGTACTCACCAACTCAAACTGATCCAGTTTAACATAGTCCACGGAGGCTCTGGACACTTCTACTCTAGGTTCTGCTGAAATGTTGGCGTTCAGACCTTCGCTTATACGAGAGGTTTTATCCGCGAAAAAGTCGTTGAACAAGTCACAGCAGGCCTTAGAAGGTTCAAGGATCTGGTTCAGGGCGGGAGGGAGCTGAGTTAGCTCCCTGACCACCCTGAACAACTCTGCCGGACGCGACTCTGCGGACGCAATACGAGCACCATAGAACGAATTCTTTGTTGCTCGTATTGCCTCTCCGTAGTTCTTTAACAGTTGGTCTAGGAGAGCCTTGTCGTCTAAGCGAAGGTCTTTCCGCCAACGGTACTCTAGCCGTCGCAGGACCCGCTTCCTCGCCCGGAGATCTTCCGTATACCAGGGCTTACGTTTAGAAGCAGGCCTGAGAGGGCGCTTGGGAGCGATTCTGTGTATAGCCCTAGAAAGACCGGTATTCCAAATACCGGTAAGGGCATCAACAGAGTCGCCGTCATTTCCAACCGCGAGCCCCTCTAGGGCTTCTTGGAACCTCTCAGGTTCCATCAGCCTTCGAGGGTGGACCATCCTAACAGGTCCACCACCCCCGGGGGGGGATCTGGGTAGAGGCCTTGATTTTCACCTCTACCAGGAAATGATCCGTCCATGGCAGGGGGGAAACATTAGCTATTTCCACCCACAGATTTTCCGCATCCGAACAGAAAACCAAATCAAGAGTATTACCCGCACAGTGCGTAGGACCCTGTATCAGCTGGGACAGGCCCATGGCCGCCATGGTATCCATGAATTCCCGAGCCGCACCGGATGGAACGTTGCTGGCCGTGAGGGAGATGTTGAAGTCGCCCAGGACAAGAAGCCTGGGCGTCTCCAACATCAGCTCAGCGACCAGCTGTGTCAGCTCGTTAAGGGAGTCCGCTAATGCACGGGGTGGCCGATACACTAACAGAATCCCTAGACTGTCCCTAGCCTTTAGGGTCAGGTAAATCCACTCAATATAGGAGGTCTGTCGGATGTGCTTCCTGGTGAGGGACACGGTGTTCCTATGTATCAAGGCCACACCATCACCATCACCATCATCATCATCATCATTGTTAAAACAAAGCAGACCTGTAAAAATGAAATGGAAATCCTCCTCCTCCTCCTGCTCCTTCCTTCCTCCCTCTTCCTCCTCCTTCCTTCCTCCTCCTTCTTCTTTCCTTCCTTCCTTCCTTCCTCCCTTCTCCTCCTCCCCGAGTGCCTGCGTGGAGGCCAGTGGCCCCGCGCGCCTGCGCTGGAGGCTAATGGCCCCGAGCACCTGCGTTAGAGGCCCCGCACTTCCGCGACAGGCCAAAGGCCCCGTGGGGCCTTTGGCGGTGGCAGTCGGAAGCAGGACTGAGCTGGGGTTGGTCCCAATGGCTCGGTGGGCCGCATGTGGCCTGCGGGCCGTAGGTTGCCGACCCCTGGTCTGTTCCTACTATTCATGTGACATCCTAAATACTAAGAACTGAATGTAAGTGAAAGTTTGTGTGTGGCAGGGGAAAATGCATTATTTATTTATTTATTTCGTTTTATTTATAGACCGCTATTCCACAATGATCATAGCAGTGTACAGTGAAAATTGTAATACAATACAAAAGGTGACAGTTAAAGGAGGGAGAAGTCTCGTCCTTCAGGCAGTCCCCGATGTTGCTGGGTCTGCCTGATCGCTCCCTCTGAGGCCGAGATGACAGTTGAGAAGGGAGGGGCCTCTTCTTTCAGGCAGTCCCTGATGTTGCTGGGTCTGCCTGATCGCTCCCTCTGAGGCCGAGATGACAGTTGAG
>NC_056522.1:12794379-12834826 GCF_019175285.1 Sceloporus undulatus
GAGGGAGGGGCCTCTTCCTTTAGTGGGCTGCAGCAGAGGGAAATGATATAGGATATAGAGTAAGGATGTAATTCTTCACTAACAGGTTGTATAGACCGGCATTACAGTATATGCCAGCTTTGGGGCAGCGTGGGCATGTGGCGTCTGCATGTTGGCTGCCCCAACTCCACCCCCATGCCGCCTGCCTGACCAGATGGCAGGCGGCATCATGTCACATCTTTGGCGTAGTGCTTACATGTGCTGCACCAAAGAAGAAGCAAAGGGCCACCACCGCCTTAGCTAAGGCACCCTTTCTGCACAAGCCTCAAAACATCTAAGACTTTGGGTGCACATGTATGTATCCAAAAGTATGCAAAATATGTATAGATTTTTTGTTCATTGCTTTTTTTCATCCACATGAAACTGGCACAGCACAGATAAGAAGGTGGGAAAAGGAGGTAGACCATGGAAGAGACAGAACTGCCCTTTACTTCACCTGATACAATACAGTAACTATACTGGCCCACCAACCTTTGACTGGATCATATCCCAGTGCTATATACATTATATGGGAACTTTGACCGAAACACTGAATTGGTAATTTCATTCCATGACCACAATCCTGTATTGTGTAACTTGGTAGTTCTAAACTACAGTTAGATAGATATTGATCAACACACACATACACCGGACCTACTGTAGAATAGCTGGATCTCCCAGGCCCTTTAATGGATGGCAAGACCACTAGGGGATTGGAGAGTACCTGGCTATGTCCCTATAACCAGATGCCAAATAATTACATCCTCCACTGGGGTCTGCTGGGGGCATCTGGAGGTCTCAATAGCAATAGCATTTATATTTCTATACTGTTTATCAGTGAACTCAGCACTCTCTAAGTGATTTACAATTTGTAAGCCAATTGCCCCAGCAAGCTGGGTAGTCATTTTTACCGACCTACGAAAGGATGGAAGGTTGAGTCAATCTTGGAATCCTGGGTTCGAACTCACAACCTTGTGGCTGCAGTACCGGCATTTAAACACTGCACCCCCAGGGCTCATCAGCAGATGATGTAATCATTTTTATCTATTTATTGTCTTATTATTTTTTGTCTTGCTTACAGGGACGTAGCCAGATGGTTTTCTGATCCCCCACCATTCTACAGCAGGCATGGAAGGGCTATGGTGGAGGAAACTGCAGAGACTCTGGAGAGGGCTTTGGTCAGTGTGAAGGGAGAAAAGGAATACCGAATTCTGCATCAACCCAAAAGAGACATATGTAAGCACAGAGTTGACTTAATTCCTGCATAAACCACTAACAAGATACTGGCCCATGTGTCATTTATCATTCACCTTTCCTTCTTGCTAGTGTGAGATATGTGAGGGCTTATATAGACTTCCATTATTCAGCATCAA
Organism: Sceloporus undulatus; assembly: GCF_019175285.1. NCBI lineage: Eukaryota > Metazoa > Chordata > Lepidosauria > Squamata > Phrynosomatidae > Sceloporus > Sceloporus undulatus. Next base: position 12,795,771 of record NC_056522.1, read on the forward strand.
TAACAAAATGTTGCTAGATTCTTCTTAATGCTCTATCAAACAATAACTCTTGAGCAAAGAAAGAGAGAGAGAAAAGACCTCTGCTATTTACTTTTTATACCATGTGCTGGATAATTTATACAACCCTTTGAGCAATATTACTCATCAGTTTATGTTTATTTGGTCCCTTCTATCCCAGCATGGGCAAGGTGCCATTTTTATATATTTGCCTGGATATTTTTATTACCTTATAATAAAGGAGCACCCATCTAACACCACAGATGCTTATGTTGATGACGCTGAGAAGAAGAGGCATAAATAAGGAGGCAGAACTGCCAATTACTCCAAGATCAAATCTATTACTGCTGTAACAACAGCCCCACTTTTCACAATCGTACGGCTGCATCCTACCCATCTCCCATTTCCTTGTGGGAAACGAGATAAGCTCAGCCGGTGTGTCCTGAAAGCTAATGTCAACAGACCACTTAGAATAGAGTGTTGCCAAGCATATACAATGAGGCTGGGAGAGGTATGAAGCCTCATCACCCTTTTGTGAGCACTAGTCTTTGCTAGGTCTTTTATTTCATGAATGGCAGAGATGCCTGGAAAAAAATACAGAAAAAAACCTGGAGATTTTTTTTCATGTTTTTTAAATCAAACCTTTTTTTAAGCAGAATTTTATATTAAAAAACTGATTGTGGGAAATTTTCATTTTTGAATGATAAATAAAATATTTAAAAACTGTTTCCATATATACTCTACCTATATTATTTACATAAATTATGCAATAGCTAGGTGTCGTTGTTGTGTGCGTTCATGTTGTTTTTGACTTACAGCAGCCCTAAGGTGAACCTATCATGGGGTTTAAATAGCCATGTTTAAATATTGGAAGGGATGTCATGTCGAAAATGGAGCCAGTTTGTTTTCTGCTGCTTCGGTGACTAGGACCTGGAGCAATGGATCCAAACTACAGGAAAAGAGATTCCACCTAAACTTTAGGAAGACGAGGGAGACCATTTTATTTGGCCTGTGCAGATAAGGTTAGTGTTACCCTTGTTTGGGGGGAAATATTAAACTAAAACTATTAGGGACTAGCCTTCTTATAGCAGAGTAGCAGAAAAGGGTGTCCCAATCTGAAGTTGCTTCCCAGAGAACTGAAACTGACTCAAAAAGTCAAACAAGGCAAGCAGTGTCAGGTTAAAAACTTAGGCCTGTTACAGACTGCCAAAATAAAGTTGCTTTGGGTCTCTTTGGATGTATGCTGTTTAAATGATACGTGCATCCTAAGAATCCAGAAGCTGCACCAAAGCTGCACTCCAGTGCTTAGGAATGGCGTGACTCTTAGGACCCATGCATCATTTAAATAGCATACCTCCAAAGAGACCCGAAGCAGCTTTATTTTGGCAGTCTGTAACAGGCCTTAGAAAAGGTTTACTAATGGCTTTAAATATGCATATCCCTGGAGAACCTACATCCTATCTAGCTAATGAAAAGATTTGGTAAAAGGATAAGGTCTTTATTCTTAACTCACCATCTTTTGATGGAGAAGCGAAGCATGGCAGAAAGAGGAAGGAGAGTTGAAAAGGAGAAATCAGAAATCCACCAATGAGACTGCGAAGGGGGGAGGCTTTATATGACTGGCGACTCTAGGAAGTTTCCCCATCACATGGTCTAACTACATGGATACTCAAATGGCATTTATTACTATGTATGTCAAAGGAAAGGAAGAACAAATGGGGAGAAAAACCAGAAGGATTTTACATGCAGGAATTCTGTCTTATCTAAAGCCCAATCACTCTAACACTGAAGTTGGAGAGAATGCTGGATTTTTCCAACAATAATTTTCTTTGCACTATCAGTTTTGATGGTTTCTTTTATTCATTTATTCATTCATTTAGCCTGCACCTCATAAGCTGACAAAACCAAGGAGGTTATTCATAGTTCAGATGTTGGTTATAGCTGAGAAACCTGTAGCTCTATTTTACAAAAATATTTTTAAGAAAAAGATGTATTTTTTACTAATCATTTTCTAAATAAACTGCACTTTTTAATATACCAGACATGACATGACGCCAAGCCAAGTTAAACATACATTTCAAATCCAGTTGCCCTGGTCCCTGAAGGAGAGAAGATTGGCCAGAAACAACTCCATCATGCCTTGACTCCAGTGATTGGTGAGAAGCCCTCCATCCATGTTAAAACTAAACATGCTAAACATTAGGAAGAATCTCTTTACTGTGGAACAGACTGCTTCAAAATGGGATGGACTCTCCTTTGGAGGTCTTTAAGCAGAGGTTGGATGGGTATCTTTAAGTAGAATGCCAGCTGTGTTCTCCTCATGGAACCTTGTTGAGCTACAATCCAAGTTTTGCCCCCCAAAACTTATTTGTTAAATTTTCTGGGTCACTTTTGAAGCAGTCTGTTTTGTTGTTGAAGAGCTGTTAGGAGGCTTCTGTTCATGTTCAGCTGAGATCTGCTCCCTGGTTGTAGTCCTGCCTTCTGTCCCATCCTCTGCATGTCAGTGCTGGAGTTATTTAATTCAAATGGCTAGGCCTATCCTTAACTTTTTTTCATGTTGGCTAATCTTACATAGCTCTTTCCACCATTCTTCATAGGATATGTTTTCTGGACCCTGCACCATTCTGGTTATTGGTCTCCTCTGGTTTCGCTCCGTTTTGCCAGCATAAAAATATATGCCAACCTCCCCCAATATTGAAAACATCTTCCATTTTAGATGCCGCACACTGTGAAATGAATGTTGTCCTTCCAAGTACACAAGATTAATTGTCAGTAATTGAACACAGTTTGCAGGCTAATTATGTAAAAATTGATATTAAAAGAATACTACCGGATTGATGGAGTTTAGCAGTTCATATTTAGTTTTACAAATTGCACGAGTTGAGAGGCAGCAGTAAGAAACAATAAAAATCCACTGAGAGCAGCTAAAGCAAATTAAGGTTTACTAGTCCTTTGAAAGACAAATGATCCAAGCGCTTGTAATGTAGGGAGGGCAGTAAAAATTGTTCCTGACATTTACTATAGATTTAAAATATCAAATGGTCTTGCATGCCATATGTTGAACACATTTCATCCCCCTCCCCACTTGAGGGTAAATGCTGTTTTATTTGAAAGGAGAAAGAACAGTAGAGGGGGGGACCTAGGATAAGATTTTATGTACCTAGATTTTTTTTATGTTTTAGTGGGAATACCTGAAGATGATGTGATTTGCAAACTATTTTGTATATAACCCAGAGATTCCACTGCACCTTCCTCAAGCATTCTACAAGAAGAAGATAAGTAACAAAAAAGATGTATTTTTGTGATAGAATCCGTGGCTTAGCAGTAAAGGCCATGTTTTGCATGCAGAAGGTTGCAGGTTCAATCTTTGGCATCTCTTGTTAAAACACTGAGATAGCAACACATCAGTGAAACCTTCCTGCCTCAGAGTCTGGAAAGCCACTGCCAGTCAGAGTAGAAAAAATTGAGCTAGATTTGTAGTATCCTGAAAAATATTCTTTTAATCTATGTTGTATCCCAGCTTGAGTTTTAGGGAGAGGTAGGTAAGAAATAATAATAATAATAATAATAATAATAATAATAATAATAATAATAATAGCAGCTCCTGTTTATCATTGGTGATTTTGATTTTGTATGTGTTGTATTTTGGCACAGAGCTTGTTCTTTCATCCTCTTTCAAACCACCAAAGAAAAATCAATTTTGACAAAGGTGGTACATAAACGTTTTAAATAAATAAACAGACCGACAAATTGCTTAACCTGGTAGATGACAGCTTTTTATGTTCCTGTGTGAAGTCCCTTGCATTTGGTGTTTTTCTTTAAGCTGCAAGGGAGAATTTGCAGGTTGGAAGTAATGCATCACACGTAACAAAATCATGGGTTGCTTTTCAGGACAATGGACATATCAGTGTTTCTGTTTGCAAACTTAGCATCAATATGTTGGCCCAGTCAGGGCAGGGAAGTCAGAAAACCCATACAGAGACCATGATTGGAGAGAATAGGGCCACAGCTTTATTAGATGCACCTGAGTAGTGTTGCCATGGAATGAGGCACAGATCAGTTAATCCATTTGCCATCTGAAAAATCCATCCCCCTGATCCTACTTGCTGCAGAGGGCACCTGCAAGATGACAGTTCAAAAATCCAAGTGGCAGACTGCCATTATGTAGTTTTCTGCCACCTGCAGGTAAATCCAGGTCTTGGTCCCTAAGCTGGATCTGACTCCACTTCTCTGCACCCCCAAAATCCCTTAAATCCCCCACTAGGGAATAAAGGGACTTGTAGGCCCCATTTTTTCCAACACTGAATCTTGCCACTGGAGGAGGATGCCAAGCACCTAAGTTCTACCACAAAGTCAAGTGCCAAGGATGTTGTTGGTAAACTGCTTCTATTCTTCTGTGCCGGACCTGAGTCAAGCTTTTGACTTCAAGCTCCAGCAGAGCAAAATTCCTCCTCCTTCCTTGGTTTCATATTGGTTGTCTTCCCAAGAAACCTGTGAACATCATGCAGACTTCTGGGAAGGAGATGGATTTGGCAGTCACCAGAGTCATGCCACAGCCTACGAATGGGCTTATTAGTCCTTGATTCATGGTGTCATAATGCCTGGTAATATAATAATGTTTTCCTACATCCAGTAACATTTACTTACTACTGCAGGAGGGAGGAGTTGATAGACATCTTAAGAGAGGTTCCCCCCTACCCCCCTACCCCCAAAGTTCAGCCTTTTAGATTTAAACATTTTAGATGGAGTCCTGCTGGCCCAAGTGAGCAAGAGAAAAGTAACAAAAAGGTAATGAGGAAATTGGATCCTGCCTCCTAGTTTCCTCCAAAAATGGAAATAACCCTTTCGTTCATAGAAGGGCATGTCTAGACCCAAATCTATGAATATAAATCTCTGTGGCATACTTCTATATTAAAAGTTTTAATAAAAAGCTTATGAAATGTGGTCTTAGTGGAAGAATAGGATGGTATAAGGTCGAGAAACTCGCCTACTAAAGTAGCTGGAAACCATGCTGCTAGAAAAACTGGATGATGGCTTTTATTGGCATGAGATGTAGGATAAAGGAAAACTTTTACAATGTTATAGGCCCCAGTCCTCTTGCAAAAGTACACGAGCCATGTAAAGTTCCAGAGATGATGAGAGAGAAAGTAAGATGCTAAGTTTGACCAGATGGTAAAATTGGATACAACAGAATGAAATCACACCGCAGACTGGTCTCTATAATAAAACCAAGTAAGCCAAAAGGGTTTAAGGTCCAAGAAGAGATGAACAGAAGTGGTGAAGGAAAACAAAGCACACCCCCTTGAGAACACTTTTGAGGAGATCATGTCTAGACTCCAAATGTTAAAAGTCTTTTCCATTTTGGGTACAGACCAAGGACTTTGGCAAGTCAAAGTTGTAATAAATATACAGAATTTTGTATTTCCTTCTCACAGTCTTTTTGGTAAAGCAAGTTAATATTTCCAAAGAAGACATCATGCACTAATGCATGCGAAGGACAGCTCATACAACTTGGCACCTTGGAATTGTGAGTTAAGTTGAACCTCCATAGAAGTTCGCAAGATTCAAGTTAGCAAGTTTGCATGTGTTTCCAAGCAAAATGTGTTATTGGGTCACCAAACATACAATGGCTGAAAATGAATCAAGGGGTAGTCATGGGCTGAAATTGCTTTCTTTGTAGGACTGGAAAACAATGAAACTGGGGTAAGACCCTCCAAAATGTACATACCCTCTAAATGTTCCAATTTCACAGAGATACTTCCAATTCCACTTTTTGAGCTGCTTTTCAAAGGTCTTGGTTTCTCTCTCTTCCTCCCACTTTCTCACTTTGTCCACAGCTGAATCCAACAGCAACAAACTGAGTTGAAAATGCAACCATAGTTTGAACTCATTTATTTCAGCAGAGGCATAGGAGAGGAGGGAACAGAATCTTGCCCTTCCAGGAGACTCAGGCAAAAGCAAAGTGCTGCAGCCTCTCCTGGCCTGTGTGCTCTTTCTCATTCATAACGTTTGCCATTTTGACTACACTCTAGTGTTGCTTAGCCACATATGTCCAAGTTTTGATCTGTGAAATGTTGGAGGGTACAAACATAGAAAGCTTTGGAAGGGCATAAATACTCCAATAAGGAAGATGACCAAGGGTGAATTCTTGGACTAGTACCTCATGTCTGAAAGTGAGGTCTTTTTAATGAGCTTTTATTTTTTGAACATACAGTGGATCCTCATTATACGCTGGGGTTTGGTTCCAAGATCCCCCGTGTATAACAAAATCCGTGTATGCTCAAGTCCCATTCAATATAATGACATAGTAAAATGGTATCCACAAGGTTGCGAGTTCAAGACCAGCAAAAGGGCCCAAACTCAACTCAGGCTTGCATCCTTCCGAGGTCGCTAAAATGAGTACCCAGACAGTTGGGGGCAAATTAGCTTACTTGCTAATTAGCTTACTTGCTGTTCACTGCTATGATCTTTGGAATAGCGGTATATAAATAAAACAAGTTATTATTATTAATTATTATCCCTTATAAAAAATGGAAAATCACAGTTTGATATTTGAAATTTATACCTTTTTTGAACATTTTCAAACTGTGTATACTTGAATCCGTGTATAAAAAATCCGTGTATAAGAAAGGCCAACTGTATTTGTAACACAACCCTATATCATGGGATCTCAGGGTGGTGTACACATAAAATCAAGGGACCAACCTTTACAGCGGGAAATAGCAAGAATGCAACACAATGCTTTGTGATTGATAGACCATACAGATTAACCTGTCTTTTTTATCCCCCCCCCCCCCCCAGTTTTTTGGCTGGTCTTTAAAAGTGAAGTGTTTTAATGTTTTCATTAAGATCCATATACATATTTTTTGCACATTTCTTCTAATGTACACACATTAATGCAATTTTGCCTAGTTCACATTTTTTGCAAGCCATTTTCATGCTGTAATGACTTTGCTTATTTTGCCTAATGCACATATTTTAGGTGTGCAACGCTGCCTAATATATGCATTCTTGAATGCAATTTTTTGATTGGAGAACTTCAATACAACATTTGGAAAAAATGTGATTTTTGTAGGATAACTGAATATTAGTTCAAACTGGGGAAAGAAGACAAATTTGTATTACAATATGAACCAAACAAATTTCTCCTTTATCCATAGTGAGTGGTTTCTCCCTATGACTAGAGTAGTCTTGAACTCCCAGTATTTAAAAAATGGGCACCTGTTCTTGCTGGTGAAGGACAAACATTTTGTTGGACAGGACAGTCTCAACAAAAGTAGCATTTCTCATGTCTCAAGACTTGTTCTAAGGAAATGTGCACCTCACCTCATGCCTTTGCATTTAAGTGAGACTTACAGGACATATCTGAAAAATAATACAGCATTGAAGCATTGTGCATACTTTAAGATGGTTAAAAGGTATATACTTGAAAGTAATACACAGAAACACACTTTAATCAATGCAGAATGTGGTTTAAATTAAATTTGCACAAATAGATGTGCAAATTAGGAAAGTGCAGTAAATACTGTGTGAATTTCAATCTGGAAAGCAAATAAAGTTTTTCATTGCCAAAGATGCGAAAACAAGGCATATGTGATTAGAAGAAACTAGGAATTGAAAGCTTCCTAAATTTCATTCTTGCAGGCAAGAAATAATAATTTCATCACTTTTTCTTCTCATTCTGAGAAAGTCATCAAAAGCTGAGCAGTTTCTAAAGACATGCGCATGGGTTTTTGCACACGAGATGGCATTTTCAGTATAGGTAACAAATTTCTTGCTCAGAAGACATAATTTTCTATGCAGAAAACAATGTTTCTGCACAGAAAACATGCATAGGAATATTTAGGTTTCTTCTCATCAAGGTTTCCCAACTCTCTCTCACGCACACAAAACAAAACAAAACAAAAAACACCTTTTTTCTGACCTTTCTTGGGAATATTTCTGAATATTCTTTTCATCCCTAAGAGAAACTCAACAGAATAGGGAGTGAGATTTTTCCACATTTTTCTTTTGCTTGATCAACTGAACTACATCTTTTTCTAGTCCCTGATACCATAGAAACTGAGCTCCAGTCCAGATTGAAATACAGCTAGCCATGACCTCTGACAGCCCCTGCCAAGTAGATAAGGTCAGTCCAAAGCTCACAGCCAAAAACAACAAAGTGCAATACAAAGTGAGACAAGACTTCAAGGCCAAGGATAACAAAGCAGGTATTAAGAAAAGAGCTCCAGAAACTGCTGCCCAGACTGCTATTAGTGTTTTCCTTCCTACTTTACAGTGAACTGCTGGGAATAGATTGGAACTCAACACAATACTTACTTGGGTTCAGTGGACATGAAGACATGTGTCAAAGTCCAAAGATGGGGATGAATCTTGACAGCCCCAGGAGACGGGAACCACATTGCACTGGGCATGTGGTAAGGCTATCGTATGACTCCAGCATGTGCTGAACTCTACTCGACCCACATTCCCATTTCCCCTCCAATCTGGTTGTATGAATTGGCCAGTGTGCAAGTCAATAATACACCCAATAATGATAGGTTTAACAAATGGAAGTTGTATTTCTTCTGAGCGCTCCCCTCTACTCCTTTACAGATTCTTTCCATATGAAAGTTCTACCTACACGACTACCCTTCTAGAAACATCTCCCATCAGTTATTTTTAATGTTGCCAGTTTTGTTAGAAGCCTCTTAATTTTTTAAGACTTATTTTACTGTAGCATTATCACATCTTAATTTTCATGCAGTTTAATCACACTGGGTTATAAAGTAAAACATCTCGGTACTTATGGTAGTATCTGGTGGAACCTATCCATTTGGTCCTTTTAGTGTCCCTGACTCATCATGTTATACTATATTCATTCATCAGCATTTTAACAACCCTCCTTAAAATCTGATGTGATAGATAATTTCCTTAAACATGCTTGGCTTTGTTATTTCCTTAGAGGGGAATTCTCTATACACAATGCCTTTTGGGTATCAGATTTATCAGAGGCAAATGTCACCAAATAGGGGCCTGAATACTCTGAAGGCACCAGATTCCATCTGATCTTGGAAGCTAAGTAGGATCAGACCTTTTTAATGCTTGGAATGGGGACTATCAAGGAATACCAGGTCCTGTCAGCTAGATTTAAGAAGAAAGCAATGGCAAACCAACTCTGAGTATTTTCTACCTATAAAAACACTATAAAATTAATGGGATCACAAGACATTGAGAGTTGACTTGAAGCCACACAAAGGCACAAACATCACTGAAGTCAGTGGAACTCACTTTAGAGTAGACACAGGATTCAACAACAGGTCTATTATTATTATTATTATTATTATTATTATTATTATTATTATTATTATTAACCTTTATTTATGAAGCGCTGTAAATTTACACAGCGCTGTACATGCAATCTTTTTAGTTAGACGGATCTCTGCCCTCGGGCTTACAATCTAAAAAGACATGACACAGAAGGAGAAGGGAGTGGTGGCGGGAAAGGGTAAGAGGTCCAGCAGTTCCTCTCTACCTCCGAGGCCTGGACCAAGGCAGATGGACTGGAGTGAGGGCTTGGCTTCATAATGGATGGTTAATCTTCTTCCAGGGAAAATACATACTCTTTCAGTTCCATAGCACTTTTCCTGTTTAAAGTTCTCAATTAGCAGGGTGACCAGATGTCCTCCTTTTTCCTGGATGTGTCCTACATTTCAACATTCTGTCCACGAGAAATACCATAACGTCCTGCATTCTGAGCATGACTAAGAAGTCTATTGAGTAACATTATGTTTGCTGATTCTTTTTGGCAAATTTATGTACTTGGCAACCTTTCACTGTTGCAAATAGGGGGAAAGAATGGATGCTTCAAAATTTCGTTTTTCCAAGGAATAGCAGCATACAAGACTTGACCCCAAAGCTCAGGGCACATTTGTTTTTCGGAGGGAAAAAGGACAGTAAACATGATGTTAGGCAATGGACTGCGTGAGGACACAGTACAAATGTTGAGAGGTTTCCCCCCCCCCCCCCTTAATTTCAGCACAATGGACAAATGAAAAGAATAATTTAAATGTAGATTCAGTCAAGTAAAGTACCATTTCAAGCATTTGATTTGCTCAGAGTTCCATAAGTATATTGCAAGCCAATAAGGCATTTTAATGAATCAGGAAAATATGATTGAGTACATAATAAAATGCAGTATATATAATATAGCTGCAAATAAATATGAAATGAATTTAAGTTTATATTAGTGATTTTAGCTTTTATTTTGTAATGTCCTTCATTTTGTGGTGCCTTATCCTCCTTTGTGGTTATAACATCTGGTCACCATGTCAATTGGTCTACTCTAAGCATAACTAAATATGGCAATGTCTGGATCCAACACATTATCTCCATCTTTTTCTATCCATAGATAGCATTTGGGTTGATGTAGAGGTTAGCAATATAATTCTGATGCATTTTTGCTCTAGAGCTCCTGAAGCTAGGGATCTTTACAAAACACACAGTTATAGCACTATGATTCTGCTTTAAACACCATGGCAACGTCCTATGAAATTCTGGGGTTTGTAGTTTGGTAAGGCATTAGAGTACTCTGGTTGAGCTCTCTAAATACTCCTAGCTCAACCGAAAATCCTAGAATTCCATAGGATGTTGCCACAGTACTTAAAGTGGAATCATAGAGCTTTAATTGTATAGTGTGAAAGGGCCCCAGATCCCTAGCTTCTTATTCTTAAACATATTTTTAAACTGTGGCTATTGCACCAAGAAGACACACAAGCCAATGGGTATCCAGTGGGAAAGGGTTTGAAATAAAACATTTGGAAGTGGAGTTTATGTCTGATGGCTCTATGGAAAGCTATGTAAGTATACACATAAAGGATTTGGAAAGTTACTTGAATAATTTTGGCATATGAAAGTAAAATGAATGAAGGATGGAATGCTGGGTTTTAAACCTGGCTGAGAGGAAATCATTGATCACTGGTTTACAAAGAACAAGAGAGACAGAGATTTAGAGGGGGCTGAAAAGAACTGAAGAGCACAGTGGAATGCAATTTAAAGAGAAAGTACACAATGTAGGCTTTTATATCCACCCCCTCCCGTGTCCAAGTAATTAAAATCACAGTCCAAATGAAAGAGATTAAACTTGTAAATATCTTTTTACACATTATATTGTCTTTTAAATCATCTTTATATTCAAAGACATGACTTTACTCATTTAGAGCTTTAGAATTCAAAACCCTCTTTGTTCCATTTCTTAAAATGTTCCTTCCACAAATAGAAATTTGGCGTTTTCATTGTCAATGTGATTTTTTTGCTTGTGAAATCATATGTTGTTTCAATTCACTGAGTCTTATTTCATTGCTAAAGGGGGGCGGGGGGCGGGAATGAATGCATGATACTGAATGTTCAGCAGCCCTAATTCACACAAAAGACCATCCAATTTCTACTGCACATATTCAATATACACCTTGCATGCTAAAATAATCACAACTCTTCTATTTTATTTAATCTGATTTATTATGGAAATCAGCCTAAATATTACAAAAGGTAGTATTATTCTGCAATTATAAGAAAATAATAGCTGTAGCCACAACATAGTAGATATGCTTTAATTCCCTGTTCCACTCCTGAAACATGACATGACCACGTCCCTCCCACCAGCAAACAAAGTCGGGGTCCCTGCTTCTGCCCCCACCTTTTACAAATATTAGAACCCAAGGCAGGTCACAAAAGTTCTCTAGAGAAAATTATTCCAGGAGAGGAAAAACAGATTTCTCTACACTACACAAATATCCTATTTAATTTATGTTCATCTTTCCAAAAATGTTTATATATAGGTAGTTAATTGTAGGTGAGAGCTACAGACGATACTGTTATGGTTCAGAATATCATGGTAAGGACATGGATTTGGAGGAATGACTTAAAAGAACAGGAATTAGCCTGGCATACAATATCATATCCTAAGTGAAAGGTCTTATTTGAAAGTCTCAGAATCCACACTCAACATTCCTGAAGGGAAAACCTTCAACAGACTATTTCAAGGTTTGTAAGAGATTAACAGCATCCTTTTGGGCCTTCAGAATCACTACAACATATGGATTGGTCTGGTCTTCCAATATAGACAATGTCAGCAAAGGGAATATTTTTTTTGTAATTCAAGGAGATGTAAATGAGGCATTAGAGAACCTATGTACTTTATGTGTAGCAGGCGTCTGATTTATATGGCTGTTGTTGGACAACTGCCAAGAAGAAGTAATTGTGGGGAGCCAAGATCGTGTTTTGCATATAGTATGCATAGATAAACCCAAGGCTGCTTCATGTGAGTGTGTGTTTTATAGAGAAACAGGTGCAAAGAACCAAGATGCAAGCAAGACATCCCAACATCATGCTGGAATAGTTACATGCACATAGATCATGTGTTCTCCATGACTGTGTGCTACTTGCATACTATCACCTCATTTTTCAATTTGTATGCAGAAAATAATGTATGTACAGCCAGCTTAGATTCAGAGGCAGGAGAAGTGAAGATTGGGGGAAGGAACATTAACAACCTAAGATATGCAGGTGACACAATACTATTAACAGAAACCAACTAGGACCTGGAACAATAAATGCAAAAGATCAAGGAGGAAAGTGCCAAAGTAGGCTTAATGCTGAATATTAAGAAAACAAAAATAATGACCACACAGATTCTACAAAACTGAAAGTTCCCATACCTTGGATCAAATATTGACTAGAACGGAGACTGCAATCAATCAAAAAATCAGAAGGACTGGGAAGGGCAGCTATCAAAGAAATGGACAAAATCCTAAAATGCCAAGATATAAGTTTGAACACTAAAGTTAGGATAGTCCAAGCTATCCATGTGAGGATAGTCCAAGTCCCCATCACCATGTACAGGTATGAGAGCTGGACAGTGAAGAAAATGGATAAGATGAAAGTAAATTCATTTGAGATTGGGGCTGGAGAAGAGGGCTGAGGATACTGTAGATGACCAAGAAGACAAACAAATGGGTCCTAGAACTGATCAAGCCCGAACTCTCCCTGGAAGGCAGAATGACTAAACTGAGGCTGTCATACTTTGGCCACATCATGAGAAGACATGAATCATTAGAAAAGACAATGATGAGAAAGGTAGAGAGAAGTAGAAAGAGAGGAAGACCCCATTCCAGTTGGATAGACTTGATCAGGGAGTCCATGGGCCTGAGCCCTCAGGAACTGAGCAGAGCATTTGAGGACAGAGGTTCTTGGTTCTGGGGATGTCTCATCCACAGGGCTGCCATGAGTCATAGTCTACTTGAGGGTAGAAATTGGTATCGAACACAAAATTCATGATTTCTATAATTTGTATTTAAATGGAAAAGAAAGTTACAATCCCAAATGGCTATGAACATCAATGTAAAAGGTTGCACTCCATAACTGAAGGAATATCAGAAACCAGGTCATGGCCAGTGACACTTTTGTACCTAGAAACCCAGCTCGGTTTTCCCTGGGAAATTACAGAATTGTGAATTTTATGCCTGCCTTTAGTTCCTCAAATATGTTCTGCCTGATATAGCTCAGCTAACATGATCATATGCTAGGACAAATCCAAAAGAAAAGTAGATTTCCCACTGGTAGGACATGCTCTCCCACTTATTTTGTCCTTCAACAAGCCTAATAAAAACCAAATAAACAAACACATGAAAAATAATGCAAATTGGCTTTTAATACAACCCTAGAACAGTGTTGGGACCTTAAAGGTCCAGTCCTAATCCCCTGTAGCTGCACTACTACAGTACCTCTGATAGGTGATCTACTTATGAATTTCTAATGAAGGTAAGTTTAACAAGAATGTTTAGCTGAAAACCCCTGTCTTGTAATTGGTACCTGTTAACTTGCATCTTAACATTGAGAGCTAAAGAAAATAATTGTGCTACATGATCTTCTTCCCTTCAGACTAAATATTTCCTGCTCATTTACCATCTTTTTCTCCCATGGATACATTTTAATCTGTCAACCTTCAATTCATAATCATTTTGAAATGTATACTATGAGTGCCTTGAATTGGAGAAGTACACCCAAAGCAGAATAGAGTGTGCAACCATTGCTTCTCATGATCTGGATGCAAGACATCATGATGCTGCCTATAATTGTGTATGTGTCTACTCAGAAGTAATTCTCTGTACAATAGGACTGTCTCCATGGTAATCTATATCTGGCTACAGCCTCAAATGATATAATTAATTTATGTAATTAGTTAAATGTCAGGAGAATTAGTTAAATGTCAGATGAAAGCACATGTGGCCCAATTCAAGGTGCTATTTATAACCTATAAAGCTATATGTGGCCTGGGACAGACCCATATTCCTTTAAACACTGGCTCTTTCTAATATTTATTTATTTAAACATCTATACCATCTTCCCCCCACAAAAAGGGTTCCAGAGAAGCGCACAAAGGTCATCAGTAAAACACAGTAAAAAGTTAATGCAGAAACGAGAGGGATAAAAAAAATCATCAACCACTAAAACATAGCACAGTGTTAGATCAATTAAAATGCTCTGGCAAATAAAAATGTTTTTAGCTGATGTGTCCTGTTTAATGCAGGCAAGTGCCCATAAGTGGACCCACAGTCCACAGTCAGTGGAGAAATAATAATAATAAATAATAATAATTTATGTTTCCCCGCCTCTCCCAATGGATCAAAGCAGGGTTACCGACTATTTGAAATTATACAAAACATACAATACAATTCATACACATGTAAACCATTAAAACCATTAATTCATTAAAAGCATCAACAATTAAACAATTAATAAACTCAACAGACATAAGGCGGCAGAAAATTCTTGGTCATGTCATATCAGGGGGATATGCTAGAGGTTATCAAGCGAATCTCCTCCGGGAGGCTGTTCCACAATCTTGGAGCCGCTGTAGTAAAGGCCCTTTCCAAGGTTGACACATATTTAGTAGACGTTGTTTCCATTAAATTCTTTCCTGATGATGTTCTGAGGGTGCGGGGCTAGGGTTGCCATAAGTCAGGACCTCCAAACCAGGACAAATGTAGGATAAAATTTTAAAATGTAGGACACATTTTTACTGTCAGGAGGGGAGGGGGCCCTGCCTGTCCACCGGCGGAGGGGGCCAGGCGGGGAAGGAATCCTCCCCTCAGGGAGGCTTTCTTTCCCTGCCTTGGCTCCATTCTCGGCAGCGGAGCCCAGGCGGGGAAAGAAGGCTTCTTTCCCTCCCTCGGCTCCGGTGGAGCCAAAGAGGGGAGGGTAGCCCCCCGCCAAAGGAAAGAGGCCTACACAGGCCTCTCTGTTTCCCCCGCCACCATTGTTGCAGACTTTGCAACAAAGCCCAGGGGCGGGGGAAATCCCAGGGGCGGGGGCAACCTGGGGCAGGACTGTGCAGATCTGCCCAAAACCGGGAAAGTCCTGCCCACAGGCGGGATATGGCAACCCTATGCGGGGCAGATTATATGGGGAGAGGTGGTCCCGCAAGTAACCTGGGCCCAAGCCATATAGGGCTTTAAAGGTAATAACCAACACCTTGTATTGTGCCCAGAAGCGAATGGGAAGCCAATAAAGATCTTTCAAAATAGGCGTTATATGGTCAAACCTAGATGAACCAGTGACTAATCTGGCTGCCATATTTTGTACTAACTGAAGCTTCCGAACTTGGTACAAAGGTAGCCCCATGTAAAGCACATTACAGAAATCTAACCATGAGATTACCAGAGCATGTACCACAGTTTCAATGTCCCCTCGGTCTAGGTAGGGTTGCAGTTGGTGTATCAGCCAAAGCTGATAGCAAGCACTTCTGACCGTCGCATCACCTGAGATGTCAATTGCAGGGACAAGTCCAGAAGTACTCCTAGACTGCGAACTTCGTCCTTCAGGGGAAGTGTGACCCCGTCCGGGACAGGTTGACAAATTTCCTTCCTTAGACCTGAGGGACCAATCACAAGTACTTCTGTTTTCTCTGGATTCAATCTGAGTCTGTTTTCCCAGGTAATTGGGAACAGAAGTGTGGTTTAGGCCAGTGGTTCTCCACCTTTTCTTTACTAGGAACCCCCTTTCAATATCTTATGTTGCAACAGATGCCTCCAAGGCTTAACTCATGATTTAAAACCCTAATAATAATAGTAATATCTGACACTGAATCATTAACAATTTGTTGTTGTCAACTGCCCTTGAGCCAACCCCAATCCATGGCGACTCTGTGAATGAAACTTCTCCAAGACTCTCTGTCCTCCACTGTTTTGCTTAGGTCCTCCAAATTCAAATCCGTAGTCTCTCTAGCTGAGTTCATCCATCTAGTGTGTGGCCTTTCTCTGTTTCTTCTGCCCCCTACCTTTCCTAATGTTATTCTCTTTTCTAATGAGTCATGCTTTCTCATAATGTGACCAAAGCATGACAGCTCCAGTTTGGAGAGTACAGACTTGATCTGCTCAAGGACCCATTTGTTTGTCTCTTTGGCAGTCCATTGTATTCTCAGCACTCTTCTCCAGCACCACATCTTAAATGTCTGCCTTAATTCATTAATTAACTTGGAGAACTTTGAGCCATTTGGGCCCTTTTTAAAGTGTTGCTTTCTTTTTACAAAAATGAAAGTAATGAACATCTCAAATGCATTTGTTTTCTTCTTATCCACTTTTCCCACTGTTCAGCTCTCACATCCATACATGGCGATGGGAAATACAATGGCTTGAACGATTCTAATTGTAGCTTCAGCTGTATATCTTTACTCTTTAGGATCTTTTCTAGTTCCTTCATGGCTGTCCTCATTCCTGGCAGATCCGATTATTTCCCCCCTTCCTGTATGAAGTTATAGGTTCAAGGCAAGTTGTTGAAATTAATTACAAATATTTCTCAAAATTTATCATAGAACTACTGGAAAGAGATCTGCCTTGAACATACATATATGGACAGAGCAAGTTAGCTGTGGTCCTGTGCAAAATGCAACCTAAAATGTTCAATGCACGCTTTCTATTTAAATATGGGTTTCTAAATTACATATTAAAAACTGTATCTGTAGTCTATAGTATACAGAAGTATGTGTGTGATCTGGGCAATAAACTCCAGCATCATTCTGATGCATTGTTTATTCCAATGAGATGTTGTATACATAATAAATAATGCACCAACATGATGAAACTGATAATTAAAGTTTATGATTTCATTAATATGTTTTCTTTAGGAAGCCCTAGGTCCTCCATTGTGACTCTATGGCTAACTTTTTTCCAGAACCATGGCCTAAAAATATTACTGGTATAGGGTTCAGTACTATCTGCAGTTCCAGGCAGATGGCTTTTAAAGTGTGAATTATTATTATTATTATTATTATTATTATTATTATTATTAGATTTTGTTTATAGAGTGCCGTAGAGTTG
Organism: Sceloporus undulatus; assembly: GCF_019175285.1. Lineage (NCBI taxonomy): Eukaryota > Metazoa > Chordata > Lepidosauria > Squamata > Phrynosomatidae > Sceloporus > Sceloporus undulatus. The sequence continues at coordinate 12,813,122 of NC_056522.1, forward strand.
CACTGCGCCATACAATATTAGTAGCCAAAATACAGATGAAAGCCTGCCTAAAAATAGAAGAAGAAAGTTAATGAAATATTAACATGGTTAATATCATTAATAATATGATGGATTATAAAGAAATTTATTGTAATACAATATGTATGATATCGTAGGTGTATAATTATGTAAATAATCAATAAAAAATTTAAAGATGTACATTTGAATAGGTTTATTATATATACATTTTATTTGTCTGAAAGTAAAAAGGAGCAGGTTTTGCCTACTTTCCGTTTGGGTTAATGTTGTGTTAATGTTCATTAACCCTTACGTCGTGTGAGAATCAACCTGCTTTTGTGGGTTTTGCTCACTTTCCGTTCGGGTTAACTCCCGATGTGGTCTGAAAATTTACCCGCTTTTGTGTTGTTGCTGTTTTCCCCAGTTTAAATTCAGTGGGATCCATCCTATGATTCTGGAGACCAGGGTTCGAATCCCGGCTCGGCCATGAAACCTAGTGGGTGACCGTGGGCAAGTCACACTTTCTCAGCCTCAGGGGAAGGCAATGGCAAACCTCCTCTGAACAAATCTTGCCAAAAAAACCCTATGATAGGGTTGCCTGACGGTCGTCATAATTTAGAAAGGGGAAAAACTGTGATAATCTGTAAAAGGAACGAAATAAGGATGTAACCGAGGAGATTAAAAACTTCATATATAACAAAATATTGCAGATCAACGAAGCAAGATTGTTACTTATAAACTGATTGAATAAGAGGCAAGGTGGATTAAAGTCATGATATTATACTGAATTAATGACGAATTTGATATTGAATGTTAGTCAATACAGAACCTTAGGAAGGTAATTAAATGTTATATGTTCATGTTAAATGTATTGGTCTTTCCCCCTTTTTTTCTTATACTCTTTTATCTCCTTTTCTTGCCCCTTTCTTCGTTTTGTTGTAGATTGTGGTGATATTGTAGCTGCTGTTGTTGTTATTATGTTGTTATTATTATTATGTTGTTCTGTCTTGTCTTTATTAGATATGTGAATATCTAATATAATGTTTCACATTGTATTGTATTGTATATTTATACTGTATACTTGTTTGTTTTTTAACCAATAAAAAGGCACGCAAAAACAAATAATATAATATAATGTTATATATATATATATATATATATATATACACACACACACACACACATAAATATTCTGGCTTAACTTTAACAGTGGCAACACTATGTGCATCTACACTGTAGAAATAATGCAGTTTGACACCACTTTTAACTGCCATGGCTACTGAATTCAGGGATTTGTAGTTTTCTGAGGCATCAGCAGCACTCTTTGACAAAGACTACAAATCCCAGGATTCCATAGAATGGAGCTACAGCACTTAAAGGCTATTATTTCTACACTGTAGATCCACCCATCCTATGGAATTCTGGGATTGCAGTTTGGTGAGGGGGGGCATCTGGAAAGCTCAGCCAGAGAGAGAAAAAAAGAGGGGGCCCACAGAACTACAACACCCACAATCCCGCAGCACGTTACCATGGCAACGTGCGTTAATCTCAGTGCAGCGCGTAAAAAGCCGCTCAAGCCGCCGCGAGCTGCTATTGGTTAGAAAAGGAAACGGCGGCTGAAAGAAAAAGGGGCGGTCTTTGCCGAGCGCCGCCTTTTCATTGGCGCTTTCCCCTCCTCGCGCTCGCGCTCCGACCAATCACAGACAGGGGCGCGAGGCAAGGGAGGCATTCGAAAAAAAAAAAGCCCGGTCAGCCGTAATTTCTTCCTATCCAAAACAAAGCCCCAGAGCTATCCCTTTTTTTATTGCTGTGTTTGCGATTCGCGCGCCCGCCCCAGTCTTATTCCTAGCAATTTCCTCTCGATAGAGTTTGTTCGCTTAGTTGGTGTGTTACCGGCTACAGTACGCATGCGCGAAGAGGTCTAATCCTCCCAAGAGAAACCGCGCATGCGTTAAACGTCGTCCGCGCCGGGAAAAATAAAAAGTTTCTCGTCTCGGTTCGTGTTAGAAAGCGAAGAGAGCGGGTGGAAAATGGCGGCGTCGGGCTTCGGCTCGTCTTTATTCCGCGAATGTCCGCTTCTTTTACCTCAGAACCGGGAAGGGAGCGTCTATGAGGGTTTCGTCACCGCCCAGGTACTGCCCTCCAGCCCATAGATAGAGATCTTTATAAAATCATGCCTGGGTTCTGAGGTAAAACGAGGAGGATTCGAACTCAGGACCTCCTCTGGGAACATCTGCATTTGGGCTGTTTTTAAGGGGGTTTATATGTTTTATTTATTTATATCGTTTGCGTGCCGCCTTTCTCCCAGAAGGGACTCGAGGCGGCTCACAGATTAAAGAGAACAACAACATCGTTTTCAATGTAGATATTAATGTATTTTTTTTAATGCAGGTGCACGTTTAATACGGGTGGGTTTTTTCCTCCCTGTATGTCTTTAAATCAGTTTTATAGGGTTTTATAATGTATTTTGTGTGTGTGTGTGTGTATATGTGTGTGTATATATATATATATATACTGTATATATGTAATGTGTGTGCACATATATGTGTGTATATATGTATACATGTGTGTGTGTCTTATATAGATTTTACCATATATGGTGGGGTGTAGAGGGATCGGTAGATGGCACCTACACACTATATATACACACACATATATATGCCACAATTACATTATACATAATATATATACACACAATAGTGTACACAATTATATATATCTTATATATATACACACACACTATATAATACACACACTATATATTGTATATACACACATTATATATATATGTACACACACACACACACACAATATCTATCTATACACATACATTAAGTGTGTGTGTGTGTGTGCGTGTGTGTATATATATATAAACATACACATACTTGTATGCTTTTACAAAGTGTAAACTGTTTTGATACTGGAAATAAATCAGTCCTTATTTTAATGCTGTCAGTTGTATTGTTCTTTGAAATTGTGGACCTCTTCAAGTCCTAATTTTTGGAGAAAGCGGGATATAGATAAAAGCAAGAACAATCAAAGGGTCTTCTCCGCTCTCTCTCTCTCTCTCTCTCTCTCTCTCTCCTTGTAAATAAGAAGGGAAGGCAAGGAGGAAAGGCTAAAGAAACCCCTCCGCAGCCATCTAGGGAATGCATCTGCACTGCAGAAGTAATGCACTTTGACACCGCTTTAACTCCCATGGCTCCATGCTATGGGATTCTGGGATCTGTAGTTTTGTGAGAGATCCCATGCCACAACAAACTACAAATCCCAGGAATACATAGGAAGGAGCCATGAGACTTAAAGTGGGCTCAGGCTGCATTAACTCTGCAGTGTGGCAGGGTGTATCTACATTGTAGAAACAATGCAGTTCGACACCACTTTAACTGCCATGGCTCCATCCTACGTATTCCTGGGATTGTAGTTTTGTGAGATGCTTAGGCTTCTCTGCCAGAGAAGTATCACAGAGAACTACAAATCCCAGAACTACCTTTTAAAACTGCAACTCCCAGGATCCCATGGGATGGAGCTACAGCACTTTTAAAGTGGTGTCAAACTGCATTATTTCTACAATGTGGGCGCACCCTAAAAGTCAGCAGAGATAGGTGGAAGCAGTAGGTCAAAAACCTACTTCACACACATGCACCCGAAAATCCAAAAAAACAAACCTTGGCTTTGCTGTGTTATATAAGGGGTGCCATTTTGCTGCTATACTGTACTTTACTATATTGAGTGGGATCCACAGTAATCCTGGGACCGAACCCCAAGGGTCCACTACTATATATCCCCAGTAGGTTCGGACCAGTTAAAATAGAGGCAGGCTTTCTCTTAAAGGTTGCAAGCTTTAAAAAATGGATACACAAAGGGAGCGGAGAGATGACAACACTACTAAGTGGTTAATACTTGAAGAATATGGTTAGATAAAAGATGGCAAATGACCCCCTGGATGGTCTTCCTTTGCCAGTGGTCCTACCTGGGCAGAGATACTGCAACTGAAAGGAAAGCTTAACCTTGCGCACTTAGCATCTGGGAAGCTTCTTTTGGCTTCTTTCCTCTCCCCCTTTAAAACAAAGGAGATGATGAAGTAACTGTTTATACAGTATACAAAATGCCATCAGGTATACAAGGGAAAACCCACTCTCTCCATTAATACAACCCATCAAGACTATTTTATGTCTCGAAATTCAACATTTACATACCGTACCACATTTTTCAATGTGAGTGTCATTTTGAGGTGTTTTTAAAGTATCTTTACTTTAATGAAACACTGAATCATAGTTATTTGACCTTTACAAAAAGGTCAGAATTACATCTGCTTTTTATTTTACAAAAAAGGCCATTTGAATGTAATAGATGTGAGAGCTACAATAGACTATGAAGGTAAAGGTTAGGGGTACATTAATTGCTTTCTTCTTATTTTTCAGACTGCGTTATGACACTTAGGTGAAATGTTCATTCCTTTGTACGGAGGCTGAAAGTAATTATTGGTTAGCTGACGACTGTTTCTAAACTATGTAAAAAGTCTACGTTAAAATGCTAAGTTGATCAGAGCTGGGGAGACATGGAAACTTCATTTATTTCCCAAATCTTGGCAAGAACAAACCTTGTTTAGAAAACTTGCTGGAAGAGTCTTGTGCGTATTTACCTGGAAATCATTCTTGTTGAAATCAAGGGAGCTTGCTTCTGGGTAAATAGGTAATAGGACTGCTCTGGAAATTAATGCGTTAAGAAAGCTTGTGCTTTTGTGGGCGATTAACCACTTTTTAATGTACTAGCTTGGAGCTGATTAAATACTGATCTTTCTTAGAAGAAGATTCTTTCTTGTTCATTACATACGCTGCTTTAAACATCTTAAGTCCCACTGTTGAGAAAAAGATGGGCTATAAATACAGTTGCAGCTTTGACTTTTGCGGCATTCGTTATTCATGGGTTTGATTAATATGTTCTATCTAGGAATAGTGTCAACTTCTCTAGTGTCAACTTCTGCCAAAAGTCATGCTGGAGGATCTAGAGCAGCAGTTCTCAACCGGTGGATTGCGACCCCTTTGAGGATCGAATGACCTTTTCACAGGGGTCGCCTAAGACCCACGGTTGGTGCCATAATCTCATACTAGTCTAGTGCAGTGGTTCTCAACCTGTGGGTCACAACCCCTTTGCGGTTCTCAACCTATGGGTCGCAGCATTAGGAAGGTTAAGAACCTGTATAAAATAGACAGCGCAGAAATGTCTGCCAGTGAAATTAAATGGAGTCTAAAGAGAAGATGGTGGTGGCTTTAGGAGACAGTTTTCCCAGTGCACCTTGTACATAGAGCCAGGTGTTTGTGTAACTAGTTAGTCAGGGGTAGGCAACCCTTTTGAGCCGGGGCCCGGGTTGCTGTCCCTCAGACAACTGGGGGGCCGAAGCCAAAAAACAAATAATTAAATAAATTTTAAAATAAATAAATAAATAAATAAATAAACCGGGACAAATGTAGGACAAAATTTCCAAATGGAGGGCACTTTTTAAATAAAAAATGGAGGACACGTGAAAAAATTTGCTGATTTTTTAAAAAAATGTTAAGATAAATGCATGTTTCTGAGGCTTCTATAGACAATTGCCCCACCATGCCCCTCGCGCGAGACGCCAAAGGCCCCGGTGACAATCAGCGGCAGGACTGGGCTGGGGCCGGTCCCAGGGCCTCGCTGGGCCGCATCTGGCCCGCGGGCCGCAGGTTGCCTACCCCTGCAGTTAGTGAATGCCTCCTTATGCAAAAACCCACAGAACTCTAGTACAACTTCTGTTTCTACTAGTGTCATGATCCCACAGGATTCTAGACAATAAATAATTTCAGGAGTCCTGCTAACCTGGTAAAATTGAGCACAAACTAATATTGTGATTGACTATTATTGTTATTGTTTATTCATACAGTTCCATCACTATACATGATGCTTTACAAGTAAGAGAACAACAAAGCAGTTCCTTGCCCTCAGAGAAATACTGAATTAAGACATGACACAAAAGGAAAAGGGGATGGCAGTGTGGGAGGGGAATTAAGCCATTAGATGCTGCCTTGGATCACAACAGTGGCTGTTGGGGTGGAGGGCAGGCCTGTCATCTACTTCTGGGCGCAGGCATAGTGGAGCTGTGTCTGTTTCCTCTTTTCTTCCTCCCAGGTCAGGGCAGTGGCAGTTGGGATGCAGGGAGGGCCTTTCATTTGCTTCTGGGCTGAGCATGATGGAGTTGCACTTGCTTCTTCTCCCCTCCCTCCAAGGCCAGGACAGGGACAGTTGAGATGGTGAGAAGGAGGATAAGAGGTATTAAATTGTTAGTCAAGCTCAGTTGATTTTTCTGGTTAGTATGTTGACCTGTATCACATTAGGTAGAATTTAATATTTCCAGGCAGGTGTGTATTCATATTCATCAGAGTTTTAATTAATCTTTCCTTTTCCCACAACAAGGCAGGAGTCACAGATCTTGCTGATTTCACTCTCCTTCTGACCAATGTATAGTTGATCACAATCGTTCCTCCCTATCCAAGGATTCAACCATCCAGAGCTTGAAAATATTCAAAAAATCCAAGAAAGCAAACTTTGATTTTGTCATTTTATATAAGGCACTCCATTTTACTTACATCACTGTATTTAATAGAATTTGAACATCCACAAATTTTGGTATCCAAAATGGATCCTGGAACCAAACCCCAGAAGATACCAAGGGCCCATTGTATTTGTTAGACAGCTCTTATGGCTATCTTATTACCTTTCAGTTGTTCCCAGTTTATTTAAAACAAATAAAATGCAATAAAATAAAACAGAAAAAACCCTGGGTTGAAACTTAAGTTTTTAAATTAATAAAAATTCCTGTCATACCCATAATCTTGTTGATGTATCAAATTACTGATTGTATTTCTTCCAGGGTCTCATTGTAATGGCAAGGAAAAGCATAGAAAACCTGAGAAAACTTGCTGGCTCTGAGCAGCCACTTTCTCTGATGCCTTACTTTCTTCATAGTTACTTTTCCCTCAGCCTTTTTCCTCCAGCCATTACTGCCTACACTGGTGTTCTTATGCTGGCTTAGTGCATCAACAGGATCCCAGGCTGTATCTCACAAAGAAATGAATAGTGGATATTCTGCCTAATGAGATGTTCTTGTTTTTTTACCCAGGGCAGAGACTTTCACATAAGGATACTTTTACCATTGGATCTTCAGCTGAAAAATGCTAGGTGTGTTGCATGGCTTTCTGTATTTTTCCTACATTTGCAATATACGTTTTTTTAATTATTATTTTAAACCATCTTGTTTTGAATGCAGTGATAGCTTTTGAATGGTTCTTACTAGCTATGAAGTTCATAAGACATGTCCTGCTGTTAGTTTCTGGTTATAGTATCTGTGATTCTAAATTTGTGGTTTATATTCTCTGATTTAGAATCTGTGAATATCTGAAAAATATTGTATCTTCTGAATGCAAAGACTGAATGGAATTTGTACTTCATTACACAAAAAATGAATAAATGGTGATAGAAATGGCTGTTTAGATAGGATCTGAAAAGGTTTATGAATCCTTTATGTCAGGGTTGGTCCAAGTGTGGTTTGTGGGTTTTTATGACTCTAGGCCCCTCCCCAGGGTCAGCTCCCCCTCAAAGATGCCCTCATGGGGCTTGTGGGGCATTCCTATGACAGTTAGTGCCCTCTTGAGCCAATTTGGGCCCAGAAGAGACCTTTCTTAAAAACAGAAAGTGAACAAGAAGTTACTTCCACTCATTTCCTTTTGTTAAAAAAAAAGTCTTCTCTTGGATCTAAGAAGGCCCAAGAACACGGTGAAATTACTCCTGCCTCCTAGAGGGCAGTTGGGGGCTTCCCCTCCTGTAATGGCAGAGTGGAGCCCTCTGGTGTCTCCTGGAGGAGCTAATGTGGCCCCCTCATCTTGCTCATTCCTGCTTTAAATGAAACTGATTGCCCTATGCCCATTCCATCTTCAATTTCAGAACACTGGACCTTGAACAAAAAACTACAAAGGAAGATTGGAAAGAAAAACCGCTGAATTAGAATATATTCACAAACTCCAATCCATCCACAGTGGGTTGAACAATGTCAATGGCTTCCTGGCACACTACACAAATTATAACACTGGATACTCTTAGCCACTTTAACATATCTCCTTTCCGTCTCTGAGACTGCACACACCACATCCCAAAACTTCTTCCACAATTCATACCGTCACCTACCGACCCTGGCTTTAGGCAACATCTTCCCTCCTACCTTTGTCCCTCAACAACCATAGTTAAAACTGAACTTGTTACCTCATTTGCATACTTACAATATATTTCATTTCCATCTTTCTCCCTTGGCATACTGATATTCCAGACTGACAGGACTATATCTCTGAATTATACATATATGTGCTTGTCAGTTTTCTCCTTTAGAATGTAATAGGCTTAATATAGTTTTAGGAAGGATACCACTTCTCAAGGCAGGTACTTTCAAATGAGACTTGAGGAAAAGTATTTTTGCCCTAGTACATTTTTATGCTACTGATCATTCACGTGTTATATAATGTGGCACCTAGCCATTTAAAACTTGAATTATAGTTCTTAGCCATGAAGCTGGATTCTTAATTGGATAAAGGATGATTTATATATATTTTTCTCTCCTCCTGAGCAGATGTTGGCTGGCTAAGGCTTGTTAGCAGTCTCTTATAACCATGTTTCAGGGGTGGGATGGTTCTTGCAGTAGAAAATACTAGAGACAGTATGGCCACACTTTGAATATATATCATAGAGATTGGTTAATGTCACCTCAGATGATATAGGTCTTATTTTCCATCCCCAGGGCCATCCCTAGGTTTGAATGTTGGATTAAGATTCTGGGAAACCAGGGTTCAAATCCTGGCTCATCCATGAAAATCCTTTGGGTATCCCTGGGCAAGTCACATTCCCTGGAAATGACTTGAAGGCACATATCAATAATAGTAACAAGGGTATAATGGGAAATAATTTTGAAACCAGAAAGATAATTAATTTTTTCATTCCCTTTCTTCCTATTTTTTCTTTCCCTTCCCTAGGGTGGCTGGCCAATTTCTCATTCATTTCTCCTTTTTTTGCTTCTTTTTGCCAACTTTACAGTTGCTCCCTTGCTTTCTAATCAGCTCAGATTCCTGCATGTGCCTTTGCATTTTACATGTGATCTATTTCAGTTATTGGAACCAGGGATGTGTTGTTGCTGTAACACAGGGTGCATAACACAGTGTGGGTCTGAGTAGGGTGACACCCAGCTGAAGGTTGGCCCATTGGCAAGCCCTACCCACAGTCTGAGAAATGTTGAAATAGAAGGTTAATGGAATGGTTTAAATACGTTGTAAATCTTCCTTTTGAAAGCAAGTTAAAATGTTTAATTGGTTACTCTGTGGTAGCAAAAACCCAACCTTCAGTGGATTCTTACTTGAACAAAACTAGACTTACAGTTGGCCCTCCACATTTGCGGCTTTGATTATTCACGGATTTGATTAATATGTTCTCTTTAGGAGTCTCTAGGTCCAGCATGACGTCTGCCAAAAGTCATGCTTGAGGACTCAGAGATTCCTAGAGAGAACACTTCTCTAGGCATTTGTAAGTCCTCCGGCGCAGTTTCATAGTCACGTTCTGGCAGATCTTGACCATGCAATTGCGCTGGAGGACCTAGAGGTTCCTAGAGAGATATTCTTTCAGGTTAGAAAGAAGTGTATTTTTTATTTGTGATTTTCCCACTTTCAAGGAGGTCCTGTGGCAAATGTGAAAGATCCACTGTACAATGCAGTCTTACAAGGATATTATTAATTGCACAATAGTAACCTATTCTTCTCCTTATCCTTGTTTCCTTCAGTGTTTTAGATTTTAAACTTGAAGGTTGGTACTGCCTTATTTTTATGGATATCTAACTTGAAAGAATGATTCTTGTGGAAGATTAGAAAAGAAATACTTTAAATACATCTGTCTTCAAATTTCAGTCATGTATTTCCAGTTTCCTTTTGGTAAATGAAAAAGTGCCAAGGACATAAAAAGTTTGCCCCAAGAATTCTTTTGCTGTCAGAATACAGTGCGCCTTCTTCATACACGGGCGCAATATACACTGCTTTCAGCATACGGTGAAAGCAGTGCCAGAAGAAGCAGTGCTGTGCGCCGGAAGAAACAATGGCGTGCATGGGGTTGCATGTGAACACCACTGGGCTGCCATGAGCAGGAGCCCCATTTACTTGTAATGGGTCTCAAACATACGGCAATTTTGTTTACGGGGGGGGGGGGGGTCCGGAACGGATCCCCCACGTAAAAGAAGGGCGCACTGTATTATTTTGTCCAACTGTGTCTATCTAAAGTGCAAAGGTAATTATTTCTAAACGAAAATTGACACACAAAAAAAACTCCCAAATTTAAGTGGGTTTGTATAGTTTTGATTCTTGAAACAACAAAAAAAGGCCTGAATTTGAGAAATTTCTTCCCCATTGTACTGTTTGGAGTCTATCAGTTGGATCTGAGGAAGTAGACAGGCGGGATACAGACCGCCCAAAAACAGCGGTCTGCCACTGCCTCCATTTCCGCCGGCTGGAAGCCTCAGCCTCCAAACGGCGAGGCTTCCCAGCAGCGGAAAAAGCAGCAAAAAACGGCTTCTTTTTGCAGCACACAAGTGACGCCTCAGTGCGCCGTTGGTGCACTTGCGATGTCACCTGGGTGCTGCGATGTGCGGACGCTAGGCGTCCTTTACATCAAAATGGTGGCACCCGTGTGAACAGGGTGCCGCCATTTTGTACGTACTCCGTATGTACTAGGGTTGCGGGCGCCTAAAAAAAGATGTCCCCCAGGCAATCCTAGTACGTACGGAGTATGTACAAATGGCCTGTCTGGATAGGGCCTTAGTCTACAAAAACCTGTGCTACAACATCTTTCACAGTCTCAAAGGTTCTACAAAATCCCTTTGCATACTGATATTGCAGACTAACACAGCTATCTCTGTATTCCACTTCTCTGAAGTTTAATATAAGAAACGAAAGTTTATATAAAGAAAATGCAGTAACCAGTTGGATTTCTAAAATCCATTTTTGTTCATATTTTGTTAGAAATGATACTTAAATCTCAACTGGATATACTGTCAAATAGTCTCAGGAAGAATTATTTCATAGGAATTGTTAGTTTCAAAACAATGTAGAATAGTGACATGTTTTCAGCACAAGATACTTTTTTACATTGTGTTTAAAGTAATAATTCCTATGAAATAAATTACTGTACAGAGCCATAGAATCCTGGAGTTGGAAGAGACCACAAGGGTCATCCAGACCAACTCCCTGCCATGCTAATTGTTCCTGAGAATTAGGAGCAAAGTACATAGAGATCTTTTGTAAAGTATTCAATCTTAGTGAGTGTTTAATTGCCCAGTTTACTTAATGAGTAATATTATATATTGTAGGATCCAGTGTAGCTGGCATATGAAGAAGTTGTTACATGGCTATCAACAGATTCTAAAGCAGGTATGCTAATTAAACATGCATTTGAAACTTTTGAATGTTAACAGCATGAGTTGTTATAATTGTTGGCAGCAGGATCTACAGTCCACATCACATTTATTTATGAGTCTTATCTTTAAGAGTTCTACTGATTTTTCTCTAGGATACACCAAAGTAAATGGATTATGTTTTTTTGTGGGTTTTTCAGGCTATGTGGCCATGTTCTAGAAGATTTTCTTCCTGATGTTGGATTATGGATCACCTCTGAAGTGAATCAGATTGTGACACTGATTGTATTATGGGGAAGTAATCTGACTGAAAATGTATGGGGGTGTGTGTTAATAGGCTATAAAGGATGCAAGATTTGGAGAAACCTTTTTCCCTCTGTTAAAAAATTAGAAACTTGGTTTATCCACTCAGATATTTAAAGTATAACAGGAACTACTACTATACATAATGCATATTAAACTGGTGTTTGCTATCACAGGAATTAGTCATGCCTGACAACCTGGATGGTTTTAAAAGGGGACTGAATAAATTCATAGAAGATGGAGCTATCATTAATGATGGATATATACTCAGTGCAATGTGTCTCTTGTGTAGCAGTTGCTGAGAAGTGTTTATAAGATGGTGACGTTGCAGTCACAAGAGCCAGTGTGGCGTAATGGTTTGTATATTGGATTACAACTCTGGAGACTAGCATTTGATCCCCACTTGCCCATGAAACCCACTGGGTGACATTAGGCAAGTCACATGTTCTAAGCCTCAGGGGAAGGCAATGGCAAACCTCATCTGAACAAATCTCGCCAAGAAAACCCCATGATAAGTTTGCTATACATTGGAAAGGTAGTGTAGTTCATATGATAAAGAAAATTATTTCATCTGCATCATTGTGGTGTTCCAGTGTTCAGATACCAAAGTTCTTTCTCTTAATGGACTCTCTGAAATAGAAGAAAATATATTGTATTTGGTATTTGTGTTAAAAATAATCTTTTTTTCTGTTATATATTTCTCTTTTGTTTTTATTGTATCTTTATTATTGATGCTAAAAATAGGCAAATGGTTTTTTTTAAATGCAAATAACAGGTTTGTACATACCGTATATATTTGACTGTAAGTCAGTTTCATATATAAGTCAAGAGCAGGTTTTGGGGCCAAAATTATGGATTTTGATATGACCTGTGAATAAGCCAAGGGTAAAATTTAGGCACATGTAATGAAGAATGTAAAGGACAAAGTAAAGAAAAATAATGCCAAAGAACTTAACAAAATTCCAGCAGGCATAACTATTTGTGCACATACTAAAAGCTGGATGGTTGAGAGAGTAGAAGGAGGTCAGTACTTCCAGGGCACATTAAAATTTGCCTTTCAACACACACACACTCACACACTTATATATGTATGTTAGAAAGGGGATCTTTAACCAGCCATCATGGTACACAACAACAGGTTTTTACTCCCAGAAAGGGGACGGTGTCAGAAGACAACAAGCTAGGGTCATACTGGGATGCATGTTTTCCTCAGGGCTATACAGAAAAGGTACATGTACAATATTTAAGTTAGATTGGCAGCAGTTGAGTCTAAACCACAGAAAGAAAAAAATAAATGGGTGGAAGAAAGAAGATTACAGATATGATCTCTGAAGAATGGGTGTGCACTCCATGATTTACCAGAAATATGTGGTATAAATTATAATCCACCTAGGCTGCATCCTCACTGTGGAAATAATCCAATTTGATACCACTTCAACTACCATTGCTCAGTGCTGTGGAATTCTGGAAATTGCAGTTTTGTGAGACGTTTAGCCCTCTCTGTCAAAGAGCTCTGGTGCTACAACAAACTAAAATTCTCAGGCTCCCATATAGCATTGAGCCATGGCAGTTAAAGTGGTGTCAGTCTGGATTATTTCTGCAGTGTGGAAGTTTTACATTTGACTCAATTTGCTCTACAGGTATACTTCAGCTAAAGAAGTTCCTGGGCATTACCTCTTTTAACAGAAAATTCAGAAACAAACAGGAATCATAGAGTTGGAAGAGACCACAAGGGTCATCCAGGAAGAATAAGGATAAGTTCCGTTACCATAAAAAAGAGGAGTAGTGCAACATATTTCAGCAGTTCTTAAATTCAAAACTAACAATAGCCATAAGACATATGAAATAATCAGGGCAGATAAGTCTTGTATAAGTAAACAAAAACATTTTGAACCTTCTAGAGACCACTTGAAGGCTTCTTCCGATGTGCATACAGAGATGACTTTTTATTTCATCCACCTGCACTCTTATAATTTCTATTTTAACGGTCATATCTGTTTTTTAAAAAACCAAAACCAAAACAAAACATGCTAGGTGGAGTTGGTGAGGCAAGCTTATCTGCTTTTCCACCCCCACTCCGTTTTGCTTTTCACATAGACTCAGAAAGGGCTTCTGGAGACAGCTTCTATTTACTTGCCTGTTGTGGACAGACATACATGGTTACAGTAGGATCAGCAAGGGTACAATCCCACTCTTTCCCATCTCAAACTGTATTTTACTTCAAACACACGGCTGCAACCTGACACCAAAATCTGTGCTCTTCTAGCCCTCTTTCACCATCCCAGCCATGATGATGCAAAAAACCTTTCAGCTAGAGAGAGAATAAGGAAGCAAAAGGGATGGCTAGGCATGAAAAGACATTGTAAAAAGGAGCTTCTTTATTGAAGGCTTTGTTAATTGAAGTATGCCATCTTTTCTCAGAGAGAAACACAGAGGGCCCTTAGTATCTGCTGGAGTTTGGTTCTAGGATCTCCCCTGGATACCAAAATCTGTGGATGCTCATGTCTCATTATATAGTAAAATGGTAACCCTTATGTAAAATGGCAAAATCAAGGTTTGCTTTTTGGAATTTCTATATTTTAAAAATATTCTCAAGCAGTGGATTCTTGAATCCGTGGATTAAAAAAATCAGTGGATACGGAGGGCTGATTCTAGTAGCTGTGACACAAAAGTAAGAACTTTAGGTTTCTGCTTCCTTCTCATCCCTGCTACAGTGCTTGGTTCATGCATTCAGCTATGAGTCATCAAATATCACTTGCGCTGTATGATATACCTTAGAAGTAAGGGTTTCATTCATCTGGTGTGTGTCTGAAAAAGATCATGTCTAGCAAAATACAATGATTAATCAAAACGTAATAATAGCAAACTATATTGAACAATGAGAAACATATGTTTTTCAGAGGTTGCAGCACTCCTCGGATCTTGTCAGTTTCATGGTGGAGTTGAAGACTGTTTTGGTGAGGAAGTAAATTTCTTCTTTAAGTTAGAGACCATCTGTTAACTAACCTTAATAACAGCAGTATGTTATCTTTTAGAAGAATGTTTAGCACTGACTTGGCAGGGTAAAGCCCAATGCTGTTGAGTTCATTATACATTAATTCAGGTATACCTCAGTTAACAAAGTAGATGTGTCCCTGGGCATGACTTCTTTAATCCAGACTTTGGTACCAGGGGCAGAAATATCATGTAAAGAATAAGGATAGGTTCCTACATCTTTCCTACAAAAAAGAAGAGCAGCTTGACATGTTTCTGCAGACTTTTTTATTTCAGAACTAAAGATAAGCACATGTGAAATGAAGAACCAGTTGAGGTAAGCATTTAATGAATAAACAAAAATACAGTATTTAGAATCTTCTAGAGACCACTTTAAATCTTCTTCCAAAATTCAGCTTCTAGATCTGTTCTTTTACAACATGGTTGGAGATAGCTGGTGACACCTGGTTTCATGCTCAGTAATGGATTCCAAAGGCAACTGCTGTTTACCTTGCCTGTTGTAAGGAGGCACACATGGCTACAGTTGGATGCTATGGTTGCATTGGCTCAAGTAGAATACTGCTCTTTTCCTGCTCAACCTTTATTGCATTGTTTACTACAGGCGTGCTTGTGTGACCCACCATCAAAAGTTTGTGTATCTCCAGCCCCCAGTCACCATTTTCCCAATGTTGATTCTATGGGGAGGAAAATCTATCTTTACAGAAAACAAGAAAGAAACGGGCTGGACAGCCATAAAATGATTTTTTTTTTAAAAAAGCAGCATTTTTCTCAGAGGCCTTGTTAACTGAGGAATGCCTTTAGTTAGAAATAATTGTGCAAATGCAGCTGATATGGGGGGATGGTTTTACTTGTTTACTGCTTTGAGTAGTTACATTAAATCTGAATGGAACAAGTGTCACCTATTTACTTTATTGCCTCACTTGTTTCCTTTGGGTCCTTTGCTTCTTCTTGTGTAGGGTCAGTATTCATATGGTTGAGCAAGAAACATTTGGGCTGAATTTTAAGTTTTCTTTCCCATTATGACCTTATTATAAGATTCTTCAAAATAGAATAATAGTTCTATTTACTCATTTAGAGCAGTTATAGGGAAACTACCACCCCAGATGATGTTGGATTATAACGCTGATGAACCCTGACAATGGACTGGCAGTTCTTTGAGTTGATGTTCAACATCCTGAGGGCCACAGATTCTCAGTCTCTGATGTATAGAAAGCAGTGTGTGCACACGCAAACATATTTTGTTGTATTAACTTATTTTCTTTTTAAATTTTACTCATTTGTAGATAAAGTTGCTTTGTTTCATGTTTTTTTTAGCAAAAGAAATGTGCAGTTGATAACCCTGTGGGATGTTTACATTGTTTCATTTGAAATTATCACCAGCGTGCTGGGATTAGGGATGAAGGACCTCCGTGAATGTGGAAAAACTGCAGATATAAAAACAAAAACACTATTCTTCCTACCTGGGAGAACACCTCTCTAGGTATCTCCAGGTCCTCCAGTGCAACTCTGTGGGCAACATCTGCCAGATGTTGATCATAGAATCATGCTGGAGGACCTACAAAAGCCTAGAGAAGTGTTTTCTCTATGACCTAGGTTTTCCAGCACAACTTCTGTCAGTGTTTCACTAGATGACCCAGAGATTCCTAGAGGGAACATAATAATCAAAACAACAAATAATCAAATCCGCAAAAGTCAAAGTCGCAAATGTGGAAGGCCAACTGTGCTTTTCTGTTTCTTTGACAACAATACTGTATTATGTTGCTGAGAGAATACCATTCTTTAGTACATCTTCTGTTGCAAAGAATTCAGACTATAGGTGCATGAAAGCACTTCATGGAGCATGGCACATATGGCACACATGTGGCCCTTTAAAAACTACCAGCAAGAATTTGATGCTCTCATTTTCATGTGCCTTTCTTTGTTTTAATTACTGTTTAAGGGTGTGCCCTCTGCTTCCTGTACTTTGGAACAAACTGTCTGGTTATCTCCAGTGGCAGGGCTATTGGTTTCAATCCATTATGCATGGACAGGGTGCTACTTGACAGTACAGTGCAGCATGAAGAATAGTGTTGGAGTGAATGCCTGTGTTTTATCACCCAATAAGCTCTTAGAACCTGAATATGAAAATAAAGTTAGAAACTGACATAGCACTAGTATCATCTTACCCTTCATATTTAAATGTTTCACATTTTCATTTTTTTGAGGATAGTCATTGACAAACTCTTCTTGAACTGTATACAAGGAATTAATTATAATATATTTCAAGGAGGAACTATGCCAATGATTGGGAATTTTCTAAATATGTCTTCCTTTAAAGACAGCCATTTGTTTAATGGATCTTTTAAAAAGTGTGCTTTTAGTCAGAGTGTTTTGCTGGTTTTTTTGTTTCTGTTTGGTTTTCTTAAAACTCATTATTTCACATCCTCTTGATCTGTTGGCAGTCACTCTGGCACTCTTGCGGATTCCATTGGCATCTCTGCAGCTGGGTGTTGCTTTTTTTCCTTCTTGATCTGATGGGAATCTCTGGTGGTTCTGCAAATTCCTCTTGCATTTTTGCAGCTTGATGTTTTGCTACTTCTCCTCCTTCAACCAAATCAGTGCTCTGTGATTTGTTAGCACCGGTGCAGCTTCTTCAGTGCCTACATAATGACCAGACACTCTTTCAGTACAAGAGAATATTTTCCTCTCTCTTGGAGTTTATTTGCAACTTAAGACAACTCTTGGTTGCTTCTCCTCATATTTGTATTCTTTGAAATACAAATCCATGACATCACAAAACCCTAAACACATTAATTAGCATGTATGGAGTAACATTGTAAGTCCTGGACTCTTTATACACACAATGATGGTGGCTGTATATAGTTTATTTACCATGATGTCCTAACCTGATAATCTTTATTTATTTATTTATTGTTTTTATATCTCATCTTTCTCTCAAAATGGATTATGGCGGAACAAAGCCATTAAATTGGCTCATCCCCAACAAGGCAGATTTCTGCAGAATTCTGGATTACCATTTAATGCTATCACATTTCCAGTGAAATCAGTTGGACTCAAATCAGTCATGATCAGAAGTTGGAATTTTAGGATTGAAAATTAATTAAACTAAAATCAGCATGAGACTACATATTTTGTAAGCAAGAACTGAGGATCCCAGGTTCAATCCATTGAATCTCTAGTTTCAAAAGATTAGGTATCTAACATGTCCACTATTCTCTATATCCACCTTCCCTTAATACTTGTGTATGGCCCAAAACAGATGGGCCAAAAGGATCTTAGTGAGATTGCTGTGACGTCATGTGCCCCAGAGGCCCCAATCCAGGCTGTTGCTGCAGTCTTGTCCCAGTTCTTTCAGAAGACATGTCATTGTTGCAGTTTCTGGCTGCGTTCAGGGCATTCGTAATCTGAACGCTACACCCTGAACACAGCTGGAAACCTGCCATTTGGCCCATCAGTTTAGGACTTAAGTCTCTTAATGTTGCACTCGGAGGCTATTGAAATAAAATTGTGTTTGAAATAATTCATTTTCTTCTCTGGCTCTCACATGGCATGTGCAATTTTTGAATCAAAAGTTCAAGAAGGAATTGAAGTTGCTCTGTGAGTGGTGAATGATTATGGATGCACTGTCAGTAGCTCCCATAGAAGCCAATAAGGGGAGCCGATAAGGGGGGGACCCCAGCCTTCAACTCTGAAGGGCCCAGCTTTCTGCCTGACAGTTTCCTATTGAGCAAACAAATCACCTCCATCCCCATCCTCCTCTCCATTACCTTCTAAAATAAGGAATCAGCAGGCAGAACAACAAAGTAGCTAGCGTAGAGTAGTGTGAAGCAGTTCCTCAAATCCTAATCTGTTGCTTGATCCCCTCTGTTTAGTGTATCAGGAAAGCGAGGTATGCTACTCTCTATTTCCGGTTTTCTCAACTATGGTTACTTAGAACCATAGGAATCCACTAGTAGTCACTAGGAGATTCTTCAGGAGATCATGATTGGAAAAAAGAATAAACTTTTTTACAGCTGTAGATAAAATAAATATGATTCAGAGGATCCTTGAGACCTGAAAAATTTCTAAGGGTTGCTTCAGGGTAAAAATCTTGAGAAAGACTTCTTTAACGAATTGTCACAATTTACAACAACTAATTCACTTAAGTTTAGGAATAAAGATAGTAATAATTAGGCAGTCTATGGCATTGTTACATTGGAAAGAGTTTTGAGCTAACGTTCTGATGAAATAATGGTTTTCCAACATATGATCATGACTGGCTTAATTTTTCAGTTGAACTTTTCAATCAGTGTAAGTATGGACTCATAGATAGCATAAATAGCAGTGGCTTGATTGGTGCCCTTATGAATCTTGTGTATTATTCTAGTCAGTTCAGCTGCTCAGTGCAAACAAATGTATAAGATAATGTTCTGTATTTTCTACCAGGAATTGGCTTTGAAGAATACACAGGAACTGCACACAGCACCACCTCCACAGTATTACTCTGCCCTCATTGGAGACATAGAAACATTGGGCTGGGATAAGTATGTCATGTTTATTAGTAAAGAACATTTGTCAGATTTAATATGCCTGTTTCTTAAGAATTTTCTGTTTTGGTTGTGATTGGTTGTTCTGGAAAACAATATTGTGATTTTGCATTTTAAATAGTGTTTGTTTTAGAACCGTCATCTTAATCAAACTTCTTAGCATATAAAAATATGAAGAAGATACTATCTGTGAGTAAATCTTGTTTGTGGTAGCAATGTGTTTGTAAATGTTTTGTAAGTGCAGAATTCAGATTCCTCTTCAGATTACTTAGAGTATGAGAAATGCCAGCCATTTTGAGGTTATGGTTGTACATTACATTCTGTGAAATGACATCCCATAGTAACTTTGTAAACTGAGGGGCTAAACAGACTGGCTTGAAGCACTGGCATAGTGTTTGGATGACACGCCCCGACGCTGCCCCCATGCCAGCATCATGCCACCTGCCTGACCGCACAGTGGGTGGGATCATGGCACTCCTTATGCATGGGACTTATACAACGCATGCTAAGAGGAGCACTGAAAAGTGCCACCACCTTTTTGCCGGCTCTAAAAGGAGCGGCATTTTGCTGCATCTTTTTGAGCTGGCAAGCTGCCGTATCGGGATTGTGGCATGCAGTTGCTGTGGTCCCAATCTGGTGCTGAAAGGAACAGCTGTCTCTTTTGCCCCTGAGTTTAAATCAGAGTATCTGCTTATATCCACTTCTCTTTCTGCTATCTCACTTGTTTTCATCGGGACTTCTCTGTGCATAGTCTGTTGTGTTACTAAATTCTCTATGAAGGTTTGAATATCACAGTTTTTGAAGATGTTCTTATTCAATTCCTAACAGTGTTTTTACAAAGATTACTTTTACTATACAGACAAATGTACCAAAGTTTCTACAGTGTTTACAGTGAAAAGTTTGTTGAAGAATTGAAGAAAAAAGTCTTTTACTTTAAGAAACTGAAGAAATGGATCAAATTGTTGGCAGGAAGTTTAATGTGTACATAAGTAGAAGCTGACAGGAACATGCTGTGTGTGCCAAAGGTTCCAGGGAAGGAAAACTGAAACATAGTGCTCACTGACCACAGCACGAGCCCTGACACATAATGTAAATAACTCAGAGATATATGACTGCATTAAGCAGCTGACTGGTGTATTAACAGCAATAAATCTGCAACAACAGAAATGGCTGTCATACACGTGATTTCTGACTAATATATTTGTAACAGATTAATAGGAGTAAGTAACAAATAAAATTACAACAGAACTTGCTTCCTTTTTCTTTCAGAGTTGTGTTTGTGGATCCTGCTTTTAACATCATAAAATTAAAAGCAGAAGA
Organism: Sceloporus undulatus; assembly: GCF_019175285.1. NCBI lineage: Eukaryota > Metazoa > Chordata > Lepidosauria > Squamata > Phrynosomatidae > Sceloporus > Sceloporus undulatus. The sequence goes on from NC_056522.1 coordinate 12,833,720, forward strand.
TTCGTGTGGTCGGGATCATCTGATCACCTTGAAATTAAATCCAAAGGTGAATGTTTTTGGAATGTTGGTGAAAGGTAACATATATTTTCATGACTTTTATCTCTCAGGTATTATTTTTCTAGATATTGATCATCTGAATATTAAGATTTGTATATGGAAAAGCAAGTTTTAAAGCAATTATTAATCTTATAAAGATTCATTACTTTTTATTTCTGCTTAAATTTATGCAGCATGCTTCAAACTTCCAGAAATCCCTCATAGGAAAAAACCAACTAGCAAGTATTCATTATCCTACTTAGAGGCTTCTGGCTTGGTGTGGGGATTACGTTTCTTCATTTCAATTAATGATTAGTCAGTTTTGAACCCCTTTATCTGAGGGATCAGTCATGGAGCTTAGGTCTATATTAGATGGTTTCCCAGTCGGATTTTATCCCCCAAGACATGGCCTTTTGTTGGACAAGAAGAAAAGTCCCAGAAATCGATTCATTAATTTGGCCACAATCCTAGTTCTCCAAATTCTGAATGAGAAGCAGGTTGTAAAGGAATTTTTCACAGAAGCCAAAGGTTTGTGTGTGTGTGTCTGTTCATATATAAGGAGATAGTCTCCTTATAATGTGCTTCTGGTGGCATTACCAAGCCTCTTAGCAACATTATTATTAGTCACTATACACAGTATGCTGTGGCTGTAGCGTATCTTGGTTTCAATAAGGCCTTTGACAAGGTCCTTCATGATATCCTTGTAAAAAAGCTACTAAAATGTGGGCTAGACAGTGTGACAGTTATGTGGATTTGTAATTGGTTGACCAATCAAACCTAAAGGGCATTCAATGGTTCATCCTCATCCTGAAGAGAAGTGCTAGCAGGGTGGGCCCAGTGCTATTCAACAGCTTTACCAATTACTTGGATAATTATTATTATTATTATTATTAACCTTTATTTATGAAGCGCTGTAAATTTACACAGTGCTGTACATGCAATCTTTTTAGTTAGACGGTTCCCTGCCCTCGGGCTTACAATCTAAAAAGACATGACACAGAAGGAGAAGGGAGTGGTGGCGGGAAAGGGTAAGAGGTCCAGCAGTTCCTCTCTACCTCCGAGGCCTGGACC